>NW_024412400.1:22118966-22123226 GCF_014898765.1 Herpailurus yagouaroundi | reverse complement strand
CAGAGCCTGACGCGGGGCTCGAACTCATGGACCGCGAGATTGTGACCTGAGCTGAAGTCGGACGCTTAACTGACTGAGCCACCGAGGCGCCCCTGTTTTTGCATTTTTACATGCACCCACTGGACATATGCAGAATTGTGCTTATATGTCAGTGTGCCTATTTTTAATACAAATGGTATTATACTGTACAGGGTTCATTCAATAGTACTTCTTGGAGATCTATTTCTGCTATTACATTTGTATAAAGGTCGTCATTTGTAACAGCCACATCATGTACTATAGTATTAATATGCCAGAAGTAAACCCCAGTGGTCAAACTGCCCCCTACAATTCCTATTCCCCAAGCCCTTCATTTTCTAATTGTGGCTTCCTTACCTCAGTAAATGGTGTTAACCTAAATAAAGAGGTAAATCGAGGCAAGTTTGAATGACTAGAAATCGAACTGTTTTGGGAATAGCAGAGGAATTGCCAATCAGGAAACATATGTTGCAGCAAGCTGCAGGTGTGTCCATTGAGGGCTTGGGGTGGGCTGTGTTTATGGGCAGGGAGGAAGTCCGGCCAGAGTCCAAGCAGTTAAGTTTGTTAAGTTTGTTGGCTTTGAGGATGGGTGACAAGACATTCTTTCCTTCTTTCAAGTTTATTTTTCTATTTTGAGAGAGAGAGAGAGAGAGAGAGAGAGAGAAAGTATTAGCAGGGGGCAGGGGGCAGGGAGAGAGGGAGAATCTGAAATCCGAAGCAGGCTCTGAGCTGTTAGCACAGAGCCTCATGTGGGGCTTGATGTGAGGCTCGAACTTACGAACTGTGAGATCATGACCTGAGCTGAAATTATTTTTTTATTTTATTTTTTTATTTAAAAAAAAATTTTTTTTTTAACGTTTATTTATTTTTGGGACAGAGAGAGACAGAGCATGAACGGGGGAGGGTCAGAGAGAGGGAGACACAGAATCTGAAACAGGCTCCAGGCTCTGAGCTGTCAGCCCAGAGCCCGACGCGGGGCTCGAACTCATGGACCGTGAGATCGTGACCTGAGCCGAAGTCGGTCGCCCAACCGACTGAGCCACCCAGGCGCCCCTGAGCTGAAATTAAGGGTCAGACACTTGACCCACTGAGGCACCCAGGTGCCCCTGGGAAAGGATTCTTATTGCATAATCATTGGTCAGGAGATAAGTCTCGGTCTTCTATAAATCAGGTATTTCCAGGAAATCATTCTCAGTTCTTAAGTTCTGTTCTTCTGAGGATGCATGCGTGAGATTCTCCCTTTTGTATCTTCTGGTTCCGTTTTATTTAATTTGTTTATTAAGTAAACTCTATCCCCAATGTGGGGTTCAAACTCACAATCCCGAATATCGAGACTCACATGCTCTACCAACTGAGCCAGCCAGGTGCCTGCTCTGGTTCCATTTTAAATTAAAATCCTTCCACGGTTGCAAATACTTCACAAACCAAAACATTGCCTTTTGTTTTCTTGGTACTCACTTTGTAAAAGGGCCCCGCATGTAGGAACTTACTGAGTGCTCACAACAGCCTGATTAGGAGGAGGCAGCAAGACTTCTGAATCCTTTGCCCTTGAAATGTCCCTGCCTGGTGTTCCTAACACACTTTGAATAGGCCTTGAAACTGTGGGCCTTCAGCCTAAGGCAGTATGTCATCTGGGTGCTCTGAGTGGGGAAATAATGAAAAGTAATGTTCAGCTGATGTCACAAGCCATTCACCATTCAGACAGTGATGGTTTTCAGGCTGGATTGAAATGAATTTGTTTTCTTCTGCTTCAAAACATCCTGGAAATAGCCTGCCTCCTGAGTTCTGGGGCTGGCTGGGGAGGGGGCAGGTGACGGGTGAGTTAACATTAAAGCTAGCGTACTCCTCCAACATTTTATTATGAAAAATTTCAAACGTACAGAAAAGTTGAAAGAATGGCACAGTGATCACTCCTATCCCCACTACCTAGATTCACTCATTAACATTTCACTGACTTGTTTCGTTACCTAATCTGCTCATCTGCCTATTTGCTCCTTCACAACTATATCAATTCATCTTAATTTTTATTTTATTTTGTTTTATTTGAGAGAGAGAGAGAGAGAGAGAGAGAGAGAGAGAGATGGCACGAGCAGGGGAGAGGTGCAGAGGGAGAGAGAATCTTTTTTTTAAAATGTTTTCACTTTTTAAATTTATTATTTTTTAAATGTTTATTTGAGATGGGGGAGGGGCAGAGAGAGAGAGAATCCCAAGCAGGCTCTGCACTGACAGTGCAACTCGGGGCTCCAACTTTGGAACTGTGAGATCATGACTCGAGCCAAAATCAACAGTCAGACGCTTAACTGATTAAACCATCCAGGTGCCCCTCACCTTATTTTTTGATGCATCTCAAGGCAAGCTGCAGATATCATGATGCTGCACCCATAAACTTTCAGCATGGTCATCATTAACTAGAGTTTAATATTTATAACTTTTAAAGAATATTTGAGGGAAATTTATATCCAGTAAATGCATAAATCTCCAGTGGAGCATCCCATAAGTTTGACAAACGCCTACCTGCGGAACCCAAACCTCCATTGGTATCTGCCAACATCATGATGTTAGACTTTGTTCAGAGGTTCACAGCCTTTAAGATTCTTGTTCTGCTGTGGGGAGAATGGCAGTTAATCTGCGAAACCTCAGTTAAGCCAGGAGAGGAGAGGTAAGGAGAAGCACGTCAAGCATGCCAGGGACTGTCCTGATGGAAAGTGACTGGAGTCTGCCATTTCCCCCTTTAGGGTGGACTCAAGTTGGGAGAGGCTCTTTCCTTTTGTGTGGTCTACTGTCGCGGTTTAGATATACAAACTTTTTATTTTTCATTTTAATGTATCACTGCATTAATAGTCAAAAGAACACAGAGACGCTGGGAAAAGAATAGAGAAAATTAACTGGAAAAAAACGGGACTGGCAAGGGGAATGTTTCCAGAGAAAAGCGCATTCCTTAAGGCATCTCTGGCTGAGAGCTACATGGCATGCAAAGAATTTAATAATGCGCACATTATGACCCATATTACATAAAAATTATGACTCCTATTATGAAAGCACCGCACTTGTGAAGGGACCTGAGAAATAGCGTTGGGCTTTTAAAACTGTTTTAGAAAGGCCGACCGAGGCGCACAACTTTCAAATGAAAAACCGGAATGTGCGCACCACACTCATTGTCATCAACAATGAAAAGGACAGTTCTCAACCATAGTTGAAAACGCTGAGTCGAGGTTTTGTTTTGTTTTGTTTTTTTAATTGTTTTTTAAGCGTGAGGCCCAAATCAACAGTCATTCTTTGGGTTGCGGCTTAAATTTTTTTCCTGGTTAGTAGGAATGCTAGTGATACCAATTTTGAAAACTACGGAACATTATACAAAGAAAATAACAAGGTTATAATCCCATCGATGCAGAGATGAGCCCTGTTAACAAACTTTTTGAATTCAAACTTTTCCCACTGCGAACAGTTTTCATTTTGCTAGTGCTTTTAGACAACCGTTCTTTTTAACCACCAGCGCTTCTTAAAAAAAATTACAGAAAATACTGATAAACACTTTTTTCCCCCCTCTGGCAGACGGGATCCAGGAATTGCTATAGGAAGAAAGCGTTCTTAATTAAAAAAAAAAAAAAAAGTTGCACAGAAAAGTATTTAAAAAGAGAAATAGAAAACATTACGCCTTTATTTTGGTGACTTAGTAACAAAGAAAAGGATTAGCTTGGACGGGTTCTTTTCAAAAATATTTTTTTTTCCTCTGGCTCCCGCTAGGGTGGAGGAAGTTGTCTCCGTTCGGAGAGTGTGGAATAGAGTGGAAGAACAAATGACTGGGAGGCTCTGCCTCGTTGGGGAGAGCGGGGGTCGGCCGGGGGCGGGGGCGGGGGCGGGGGGGGGAGGCCGCGGAGACAGAGGAGGCCAGCAGGTGCCTGCGCTCCAACACCCTACCCCCACCCTCACCCCCTCCCTCATCCTCACCCCGAGCTTGGCCTCGCCCCCTGGCGGGCGAGCGCTCGGTGCCGAGCAGCGGGGGTGGGGGGCGCAAACCCCGCGGGCAGCGGGAAAGAGGCCGAGGGGGGCCGCAGGGGCCCGACAGGCACGGAGAGGTCGGCACCCGTGGGCACGCACCCTCAGCCCGCAGCCCGCAGCCCCAGGAACATGTCCGCGGCCGGCGCGCGGAGCGGAGCCTCGGGGAGGAGGACCGGGGGAGGGCGTGTGCGGCGGCGGCGGCGGCGGCGGCGGAGCCGCTAGTCCCCTCCCTCCTGGGGGAGC
>NW_024412400.1:22048695-22118566 GCF_014898765.1 Herpailurus yagouaroundi | reverse complement strand
CCGTGCGCCGCCGCCGCCGCCGCCGGGGGCTCGGGCGCCTGCGGACCGGCGACGGCAGTGGCGGCGGCGGGCACGGCCGAAGGACCGGGAGGCGGCGGCTCGGCCCGTATCGCCGTGAAGAAGGCGCAACTGCGCTCGGCCCCGCGGGCCAAGAAACTGGAGAAACTCGGAGTGTACTCCGCCTGCAAGGTACTCCCTCGCCGCTCCCGGGCCGCCGAAGGTGGTGGGGGGGCCGGGGCCCAGCCCGCGGGACCCTCGCCCCCTCCCCCTGCCGCCCCCGTCTCCCGCCTCCCGCCTCCCGCCTGGGGCCGCTGCACCGCGGAAGTGCTGCTGTCGCCCGCGCCCAATTAGCTTCTTCTCGGACGAGAGTCCTGTTGGGTTGGACGGAGGGGATCGCCGAGACCCGGAGCCTTTCATTCTTCCCCCTTGGAAGGAGTTGCCTCTGCGTCTGCGCTCCTGGGCTGCCCTGGGGCTTTGTTGCTCTGTAGGAGCTCGCCTGAGGCACCTTCCAGAGAGGGGAGCAGCGCTTACTAAGTGGCGGGCGCCCCGGGGCCGAGGAGACACCCACCGGGGGCGTCTGAGAGCCCCCTCTTCTCCCGTCTTCTCCCCGTGCCCCGTTGGGAGGAACTGGGTGGAAGGGGTGAGAGTGAATTAGGCTCCAGGACTCCGGCGCTTTGGAAGATCGAAGGGGCGGAACGCGCCGGATGGCGATGTGGGCACAGCCCGAGGCGAGGGTCCGGGAGCTCCCAACATACTAGGCTGAGGGCGGAGGCGCTGCTGCGCGCGGTGACAGCCCCGTCATTATTGTATTATTACTTGTTTCGTTAAAACGCTGTCCCAGCTGCTCGAGGTGTAAACAGGATTTGGCAAGGTGACAGCCCGGCGCAGCGGGCACCACTGCTCAGGTTGAGGACACGCCTTTCTTGCCATCCCCTCTCCATCCCAGCTCTCGGCACCCTATTGCCCCTTAGCTGCAGATCCAGATGTGGGCGCCGCGCTCCCGGGGTGGGAGGCTTGCCCGAGGCCGCGGGGCAGGCTGGCCCTGCGCTGTCAGCAGCGGCTTTGTTTTGACAGGGTGACAGCTGAGGGGGGCGGGGACTTGGCCTTGTCAGCTCCTGCGGCCTGTGGCTGAGGCGGGGAAGAGACACACTCACACCTCCCATGTATCTCTCCCGCCTGCTGCAAACAGGGTCAAGTTCCCAGATTCCAGATTCCCACAGCCAAGCTGCAAGGGCCACTTTCTGAATTTTGATGTAAAGATTATTAATCCTGCTGGAACCTCTCTCCACAGCGATGCTGTTTTTAGTATTTACTGGAGTTTCTCAACTGCAGTGGAAGGTCTCTGCCTACCCTTTTTCCCACACCGTTCCCATCCTCATGTATATGTTGAATGCCTACTGTGTACCCTGTATTGGTTTAATAAGTATTTGTTGAGTGAATGTAGGATGTAGCCTAGTGCTTCTCAAACTTTGAGGTGCATAGGAATCACCTGGGGAGCTGTTAAAATGCTGATTCTGAATCAGGGTGGAGATGTCTGCGATTCTAACAAACTCTCAGATGATGTGATGCTAGTCCAGTGGCCACACGCCAAGCAGCAAGGCCCCAATTCAGACCTGGGTGATTTATTATTAATCGCTTTTGGATTCAGTCAAGAAGGCAAACTGTCTTCCTCTGAGGTCAATACATGGTTGGTATTTAGAAAGGACTATAAAGAAGATAGAGGGGAGTATGCTTCTAAGAAAGGTGAAGGGCCAGGAGGTGGTTACAAAGGGCATTAGGCGAAGCGAGATCTGTGCCCGGAATCGAAAACAAGGTCAGTTACCTGGTGGACTTGAGGTTCTGCAGCCAGTGTGGGTTCACGTAGTAAGTGTCAGTTCAGCATTTCTGTCCCGGCGTTTTACCGTGTTCACTTCATGAATCCCTTCTCTCCCTGCTGCCTGCTCTTGCCTTAACGCCCGAAAACTTCCCAGAAGTTTTGGTCCCCAAACCATGAGCATAGGTTATGTGCCCTGCATTGATATTTTTGATCCTTTCAAACTTCTGAAGAGTGAGATGTAGCAGCTTTTCTAAAGTTTGTGATTTGAGTGTTTCATGTTCTCATTCACGACCAAACTTTGGGGAAGGGAAAGCTTCTCATTAAAGGCCTCTTTTTTCTGCTCCCGGGAGACTCTGAAAGTGTCTATTTTTATTTGCTCATTCATTCGATAAATACTTAGAGGGGTCCCAGCTCGGTGCCAGGCTTTGTGCTCGATGCTGGGGCTGTGGTACCCAGAATGTGTCCTTCTGGAGCTGCTGAGGGAGTGTGTGTGCACGGGCACATGCACGTGCATGCATATGTTGGAGGCCGGGGGAGGTGTGCAGTGAACCATTCACAGCGAAGTAAAAAAAATTGCTTTCTTAGTTTTTTGTTGGAACTCAGAGGAGGGCAGTTCATGGGCTGGCATGGGTGGGGTAGGAATGGCTTCCTGGAGGAAGTGTCAGTGGGTGCTAAGGACTCTTGGCAGTGCAGGGTGGGGTGATGTGAAGCTTCTTGAAGAGGAGAAACTGAAAGCACTTGTGAAAGCTTGGAGCTGGGCCAACGGGAGCTTGCGCTGCATTGGCTGAGGCCACCAGGTTGGGGGGCATTGTATGTGGCCCCAGGAATCCAGGAATCTTCACCAGGGGAGTAACAGTCTTTCAGATTTGCCTTTCTTTTTTCTTTTTCAACTGTGCTTGGTTGGGTGTGAGGGGAGTGTGAGAGAGCAGTTCTGTGGTTCTTTCTCAGCTTGTCTCTACCCTCACATAAGAAAGCCCCAAAAGGATTCCCCTCTACCTTTTGTCACTGACGGCCCCTTGGCAAGTTGGAGGGAGTAGAGAGGTGAGAGAAGGAGGAGGGACCTGGAAAGGGATGAATAGTTTACTGGGGGCTGTTAAAAGAAAACCAGGTCCCAGACCTGATAAAGGATCTGGCCTTTAAACTTCACAAACGAAACAGAAGGAGGAGGGATCTAGTTCACAGCCCTGGTGGTATGCCACACCCTGGAGAGAAGAAAAAAGAAGAAACAAACAAACTTGTTTTGCAGGATCCAGGGTAGAGTTCTTTGAACTGTGTTCTGGCAAAGGTTGCTTCAGAGAATCTCTTTGCTCCTGTGTGACATGGGAGTGTGATCATTAAAAATGTAGATCTGACCACATTATATCTCTACTTGGGACCTTTAATTTCTCTTTGCTGGGGTCCACGAAACCCAGCACGGCCTGACCACTGCTAAGTCTGGCTCCTTTTCGGGGCCTTGCACCCGTGGTTTCCTTCTACCCCGGGGCCTTTGTACACACTGTTTACTGGTACTGAAAGCTTCACTTTCAAATTAATTCCCAACTCTTCTTGCAGATCTCACATTCCTTGTATTTCTTTTACCTCCCCCCCCCCCCCCTTGGGCCAGCCTTCCCATTATAAATTGTTTGGAACCCCCTTGTGTATACCTTTCCTTCCTAGTGCTTTTATCACAATATTTAATTGTGTGATTATTTGATATGTGTTTGTCTCTGAATAGATTCTAACTGATGTGGTTACTGATTGGATGAATGAATTAGAGAAGAGAAAACAGAGGAAATGATTAGCTCTTACGGATGGAAGTAGTGAAATTTTAGCCTGACTGCTTCTTGACGGTGGGGTAGAGGGGATTCTTTCATGTAGGACATTTCTAGGTATCTCACAGGTGTTCTCAGGACTGGGTTTTTAGTGTTATAAAATAAACTGAAGTAAATGTATGAGTAGCCCAAATCTAAATCTCCTTGAATTTAAGTATTATTTATCTACAAAAAAAAAAAAAAAAAAAAAAAAAAAAAGGAAAGAAAAAAATATCCCACTGACTCTTCCTAATGAAATAGGGCACTTTTTCAGGAGAGGAGTCAGTATAGTGGCCAAGAGCCTGTGCTTGTGAGTTCAGACTAATTGGAGTTCAGATTTCAGGATATCCAGCTGTGTGACCTTGGACAAGCCTCCACTTCCTTGTCTGTAAAGTAGGAATAATAATACCACCTCTTTGCATAACAGGGAGGATTTAAAGTGGGCTGATATGTCTGAGGCATCCAGATGGGTGTCTGGTCCTGGTAAGCCCCTCCTGCAGCTCAGTTTGGGGCTTAGAGGTATCTCCAATCTCAGCTCTGCCTCTGTGTGATCCTGGCCATAAGTCATTTGGTTTTTCTCTGAGCCTTGATTACTTCCAAAGTTCCTAGAACCTAAAAGTGTTGGATTAATGCTGGCTAATGGCAATGGCCGAGTTGTCTGTCGGCCCCGGTGGCCACAAAGCATTTATGGAGAACCCAGTTGCTTTGATTTCTGGGCTGACTGCCATACTTGGAGAGTGACACGGGCTGTAAAATTAGGCTTCACTTAAAAAATAATGGTTTGGGGGCGCCTGGGTGGCGCAGTCGGTTGAGCGTCCGACTTCAGCCAGGTCACGATCTCGCGGTCCGTGAGTTCGAGCCCCGCGTCGGGCTCTGGGCTGATGGCTCGGAGCCTGGAGCCTGTTTCCGATTCTGTGTCTCCCTCTCTCTCTGCCCCTCCCCCGTTCATGCTCTGTCTCTCTCTGTCCCAAAAATAAATAAATGTTGGAAAAAAAAAATTAAAAAAAAAAAAATAATGGTTTGTAATCTAAAAGTAACACTGCTTGTAGAATATGCAGAGGGCAGAGGCAGAGAAAAATTGTCCTGCGTTGGCCAGGAACTGGTGCTTGGGGCCCTGGAACAAGCCCTAAAGTTGAGGAGAGCCCCCAACGCTTTTGTATCTGTCAGTCGCTCCCCCAAAGAGCAAATTTCTTTTTCAGCTGCAACATCTAGAGCAGCGGCCCTTACCTAGGAGCTATTTTGCCCCCCAGGGGATACTTGGCGGTGTCTGAAGACATTTTTGGTCATTGTTACCGTGAGGGAGGAAGTGCTACAGGCAGCTAGTAAGTAGAGGCCAGAGATGTTACTGAGCATCTCACTCCGCACAGGACAGACCTGCACAACAATTATCGGGCCCCAAATGACAGGGCCAAAGCTGAGGAACTCTGTTCTAAAGGAAAATTATATTGACCCATAATACTGTAAATACATTTGCAGCCTAGGAAACATTAATGCTTTTAAGGTTAATTTGAATAGCACTTGAAACCTGAAAAACCTCACTCTGTGAATCATGGGGCATATTTCTAAACAGCTTTATTGAACTATAATTTATAGATCACAAAACTCACGGGCTGTAAGTGTGCAGTCAGATACTTTGGGGTAAAGTCATATAGTTGTGTATCCATCACTACAGTTCATTTTTTTTCCCCCGTCACTACAGTTCAGTGTTAAAAGCCTTTCGTCTCCCTGAAAAGTTTCTTCCCCCGGGCACCTTTTTAAGGTGATATTTTGTGTTAATTCATAGTTCGTAAACAGAAACCAAATTAGAAATATCCTTTTGGAGACTCAACGGGTAAGTAGAATTATGATAGCAAAGCAGAAAACATGGAAGGGTGTAGCTATAACGTCTACATCTATAGCACATGATTATTTCACATGTGGTAACTTCTCTAAGAGGCGGTGTCATGGAGCCAGGCACACATAGGAAAAATATTTCAATTGGCAGGCACAATATAAAAAGCCCTAGAGAAAGATGACCAAATTTAATTGTTTCCTCATAAACTTTCAGGGAAGATGGAAATTCAAGCCCGCAAAGCCTTCAGATTGCAATTTGCAGTTTTATGTAACTGAGAAAGTTGTTTATAGGGCAAAAGAGAACGTTTTGTTTCAGGAAGCATGTGCTTACACATAGCATTTTGTGATGCAGTGCTGGTGTATTGTTTTTTGTTTGTTTGTTTTTAAACTACCGAGCAGATTTAAACCTGGCCACATAGGCGGGATTTAATTCTGTTTCTATCAGCTACATCCACAGGTCTAACCCGTCGTGGGGAACGTCTAGGTGGAAACATACGGTTTCACATGAGGTCCCTCGGAACAATCAGAACATGTGCTTCTCACATGAAAGATCTGGATACTCCGTGCAGTGCCAATAAAACTTGGATTTCCAAGGCTCGGTGGCCTCTGATTTAGTTGGTTTGTCTCCGCGAGAGGAAGGTAGTTATTTAGGAACAGTTGTCAGTGGTGTCTTACTCTTAATGGTTTCCTGCTGCTAATCTGATTCCAGCACAAAGGCACCTGTGGCAGAGTCGTGGGCGTGCTTCCTATTCTGCGCGCTGCCTGGAGGAAACTTGGAGAATGCTCTTCCCTCACCCTCCGTGCAGGGCACGATGGGGCAGCCACTTCAGGGTCTTGGGTTTCAGTTTCCCTAGTGGTGAAGCGGGAGTCAAGGTGGCACCTCATCGACGTGAGGATGACATAGTTTTAGCGTATGTGAAAGTTCTTGGGATACAGGGCGTTCCGCCTACGTCTATTTTATTTTACTTTTGGAAACTTTCCCTTGGTATCAGCAGTTGTGTTGATAGTGTTTTGCCAAAGTGTTTTGCCTCGTGTCATTTGATTCTTCTGCCTGGGGCAAGAGGAAGGTTAAGGAAGGTCATTTTACTCGTGGAGAACTGAGACCCAAAGAGGTTAAGCAGCTTCTTGGGAGCAGCGGCGGTTGCTCAGGGAAGAGCCAGCCCACGTAGATTTTCTTTCCAGCGCAAAAGAGATTTTGCGTCCTCTTTCCAGACTTTCTTGTGGGGTGGAGGGGATGGTGTTCTGAATCTCAGTGGTTTACAGAGAGGATTTCGTTTTAGGCGTTCGATTGCTCTTGTTTGACATTTATTGTTACTCCTATTGAGAGTATGTTCAAAGGCTTTTCTAGTTCATTGAAACCGTGCAGGCCATAAAGCAAACAAAATAAAGTGTTCTTTATTACTGGCCTAGGGCAGACCGATGCATGCCCTTGATTGTTTTAAAGCTGACAGTCAAGAATGGTCACTGTGCTGGCCCATTACAATTCCTTGTTGAAGGAAGATGAAAGTGATACCTACTCAGGCTGTAGAAGGTTCCAGATGTGTCAGAGAGGTAAGGAACGGACTGTCCGGGACATTTAGACGTCCCCAAATAGCTCTACAGAGGACTGCACACACAGCAGTGTTTCAGTACAATTCAGAAGGAAGTCATTTTTTTTACCTTTTACTTTTATTATGCAGACAGTAAAGTGCTCATATCGCAAGCATACAGCTTGATGAATTTGTGTGTAGGCACACAGCCATGCAGCTGCCGTCCAGATAAAGCTGGAGAGCATTGCCAGCACTTCTGAGGGCCCCCTGGTGCCTCCTCCCCACCTCTGCTCACCCTTATTCTGACTTTTATTACTAGAGATTACTTTTGCTTTTCTTAAACTTGACATAAATGGAATCACATGGTATGAATTCTTTTGCATCTGGCTTTTGTCACTCACAGGATGTCTGGCAGCTGTATCCATGTTGTTGCATATAGGAGTAGTTTGTAAAGACATTTTTATTTATTATTATTATTTAAGTTTATTTATTTATTTTGAGAGAGAGAGAGGAGGAGAGGCAGAGAGGGAGAATCCCGATCAGTGCAGAGCCTGATGTGAGGCTCAAACCCATGAACCATGAGATCATGACCTGAGCCAAAATCAAGAGTTGGACACTTAACTGAATGAGCCACCCAGGTGCCCCAAGACACATGTTTTTAACCTAAAAATAAGTTTAAAAATTGTCAGCCATTTTCAGGATGGAAGTCATTGGATGTGGACAACTTCATAAAATGAATTTTAATTAAATCTTCAAAAGATGGGAATTTGATATTCCAGAATTTAGCATATGTGAAAGTTCTTGGCATATAGGGAAGAACGCATGAGGGCAGAAATGGGGAAAAGTAACCAAGGAGGAGGGCGCCTGGGTGGCTCAGTCAGTTAAGCGTTCGACTCTTGATTTCAGCTCGGATCACCATCCCAGGGTTTGGGGGATCGAGCCCTGCGTTAGGCTCTGTACTGACTGGGCTGCCGAGCCTCCTTGGGATTCTCTCTCTCTCTCCCTCTCTCCCTGTCTCTCTCCCCTCTTTCTTTGCCCTCTCCTCCATCCTCACACACATGCGCTCTCTCTCTCTCTCTCTCTCTCTCTCTCTCAAAATAAATAAAACAAACAAACAAACAAAAAAAAAAACCAAAAAAAACAAAACCAAGGAGGGCTGTAGATAAGCATTGGGATGAAGGAGGAACAGAATGCTGGGGAGGTGGGTGCTGGGGGCCTGTGATGTCACAGCTGCTGGAACAGCCAGCCTACATACTTCCTTCTCCTCTGGAATCTGTAGTGGTGAGTCCTTACTGGTAAATACCCCTGGGAAGTCTTGCTGTCACCCATCCTTGGTTCTGAAAGATATCTAGAGTTCTACATTGTATCCTGCAAGCCATGCAGAACCATGGTGGGAGCTGTGGCAGGGTTTCTAGAAGGCTGGCAGAACCCAGCACATAAAGCTCCAGTAGGCATTGACACCTCTGTTGTGTTATTGGCCAAGGGGATGGAAATGCAGGAAAGAGATCATTTTCCTTCATACTAGAAGTGTGTGCTGAGACCACTAAAGGCCCCCTTCTCTCTAGGAGTGTAGTGAGGAACGCTGATTACTCTGTAGCCCCACACAGTTTTGGCATAGCAACTCATCCTTGAAAACTCATATGAAATATGCAAGCTTATTATTTCATGGAATCATATGGACTATCCACTTATAAAGTAATGTTTTCTGTAATTGATGTATTTAATTGTTTTTTAATCTTTATTTATTTTTGAGAGAAAGAATGTGAGCAGGGGAGGACCAGAGAAAGAGGGAGACACAGAATCCAAAGCAGGCTCCAGGCCCTAAGCTGTCAGCAAGAGCCTGACGTGGGGCTCGAACTCACCAACTGTGAGATCATGAGCTGAGCCGAAGTCGGACACTCAAACAACTGAGCCACCCAGGCGCCCCTGTGATTGATGTATTTAACACAACAGAATTTTTTACGTTTTTACTTGTGTGCACATGTACATGGGGGTGTTATAACTAATGCTGTTTGTTTATTCTACATTTATTTCCATGGGCTGCTTCAGATTTCTGCTTAGGTAGCTCCCGTCTAAATTCCTTATGACAATTCATCACTTTTCATCACAATTGAAATAGAATTGAATCTTTATAATATTGAATTGCTTTCATCTCTGGCATTTAGTTATGCATGCTGATACCCCTTGCATTGCACACTTTTCTTCTCCAGGTATTGGTGTGGCTTGTTGTCAAACCTCATTCTGGTCTGTTATTCAAATGCCAACTTTTCAGAGAAGCCTTCCTGACCACCCCCCCCCCCTGCCAAATACAGCAGCACCCCATCACTCTGTAAGGTTACCTGTTTTGCTTTTCTTTTCCTCATTTTTCAACACTTGGAAATACATATTGTTTACTTTGTGACAATAGAAGTTCCATGAAGCAGGGACTTTGGTTCACTTTGTATTCCAGTTCCACTGACTATGCCTTGCACATAGTAGGTGCTTAATACATATTTGTTAACTAAATGGGTAATTTCGTGTTCACAGCTAATTTCATATTCACAGGCTTCATGAGACTGGAAGAGGGGAGATTGTGTGTAGAGACAAGGCAGCTGAAGCCCAGAGAGGTTTAGCAACTCCCGCGAAGCTGTGTGGTCGCCGGGCTGGGGCTGGAACAGCATCTTCTGACTCTGTTGCTCGTGTGGTCCCTGGTGAGCTTACAGTTAGACCTGATGACATAGGCAATACTTGTCAGATGGCCTGGGCTTCTGCTGTAAGACGAGCAGGGAGAGTCACATCCACCATGAATCCTTTTCTGAGAGGATGATGTGAACTTCTTTGACCACCGTCTCCTCTTCTGCAAGTTAGAAGTCAGTTCTCAAAAGTGTGTTGTGAGTATCGTGAGACCAGCGAGTTAAAACCTATGAAGTGAGAAAAAGGCCCTACCACATATTCTAAAAGTCTATACTGTGTTAGTGAACGAAAAAAAAAATCACCTACAAAGGCATGTTTTCTTTCTTTTTTTTTTTATTGTTTATTTTTTGTGGGGGAGAGGGGCAGAGAGAGAGGGAGACACAGAATCTAAAGCAGGCTCCAGGCTCTGAGTGCTCAGCACAGAGCCCCACGTGGGGCTTGAACCCAGGAACTGTGAGATCGTGACCTGAACCGATGTTAGATGGTTAACTGACTGAGCCACCCAGGCACCCCCAAAGGCGTGTGTTCTAACTACTGTTTATATTTTTGTTGCTTTGCTGCCTACTTAAACTAAAGGCTACAGTCGTCTTTCTTTAATTTGTTCTTCTGTTTGTACCAGAAGCACAGACACAGGGCTTATTACTTTTTAAATCAGGAGGTGAATACATTTATTTTGCATCAAGTGTGAATAATATCTTTAATGATCCATTTGGAGTGATACATCACCTAACCTTAGGAGGAGGCTTTGAGTAACCCCTTCAGTCACTTCAGGCAGGACATACGAGGATCCTTCCATTAGTTCTATGCCCTCCTAAAAAGTCCCCATCCGTTGCATGCTCTTGGTCTGTGCAGCCCTCTGTGAGGCTTCTGT
Source organism: Herpailurus yagouaroundi (assembly GCF_014898765.1). Lineage (NCBI taxonomy): Eukaryota > Metazoa > Chordata > Mammalia > Carnivora > Felidae > Herpailurus > Herpailurus yagouaroundi. The sequence continues at coordinate 22,108,054 of NW_024412400.1, read as the reverse complement.
GGTATGCAGGAGATTCCAGAAGTACAGGGATGAGACCTGAGTAGTATCATAGTGACTGATGGTGGCAGCAGCTCTAATTTGCATCAGCTCTAACAAGCTGGTGTTGAAACTGGATGGCAGAATGCCAATGAAGTCAAGGTCAGCATACTTTGAAATAGCAAAGTGAGTCATGTAACCCGGGATTTGCACATACCCATAGGACTACCTGACTCACCCCACCTCCAGGGGGACACGTCCATGAGTATTGTTAGGTACCTGTGCCCAGGCTCTGTCCTGGTGGGCGGTGAGTGACAAAGGAAGTGAAAGCCACAAGGAGCCTCACATCTTGCTGGGGAGACAGATATGGAGGGAAAGAAAAATTCAAGTGAATAATCAAGCATGAAGTCAGTGCAGAGAAAAACCATGATAAGCTGGGGGCAGCTGGAAGTGTAGGAGAGAGGCTCAGCCTAGGTGGAGTGAACGATATAAAACAGCAGAGAAACAAAAGTGAAGGGGGCAGGACATCAGAGTGGTTTGGAACGTGCACCTAGGCAGCAGACTGCCTGGGTTTGAATGCTGAAATGCTGCTTTCTCGCTGTGTGAGCAGGGGGAGATTACTTACCCTTTTCAAGCCTCAGATTGCATAGCTGAATATGGAGAGTGTGATTTTGTCAACTTTATCCATTCATTCAACAAACTGTTACATCGTGTGCCAGGCATTGATTTAGATGCTGGGGATACAGTGACAGATGGGTTTTTATTCTTGCAGAGCTTGCTTTCTGGTAGCAGAAGCAGACAGTAAACAAGAAAATAACAGAAAGTGGTAAGTGCCATACAGAGAATGAAAACAGAGAAGTAAATGAGAGTGCCTGGGGAGTCCTTCCGACATGTGCCCATGAAGGTCTCTCAGTGGATGGGACAATGTCTGGGGCCTGAATGATAACAAGAAGCTTGGGGGTGGGGACAGTGTGTGTGTGTGTGTGTGTGTGTGTGTGTGTGTGTGTGTGTGTGTAGAGGATGCCAGGTGGGGAGTGCACAGACTCTGGGGGGAGAAATGGCTTGGTATGCTCAAGGGTGGCCAGGTGACCCTTGTGGGTAGATGGGGAGCAAGGGGGCAAGTGTAGGAGATGAAGTGGGAGAAGTAGATGGGGCCAGATGGCCAAGTGCATATAATTTTCACACAGTGAAATGATCTGATTTCCGCTTCTTTTTAAAAAAAAATGATATAGCTTGCTTGCTCTCCCTCCCTTCCTTCCTTCCTTCCTTCCTTCCTTCCTTCCTTCCTTCCTTCCTTCCTTCCTTCCTTCCAAGAGAGCACAGGTGAGAGAGGAGCAGAGAGGGAGAAAAGCGTGTTCACCTGAAGCAGGGCTCGAGCTCACCTGAGGTAGGACTCAAACTCATGAACCATGAGATCATGACCTGAGCCCAAGTCAGATGCTTAACTGACTGAGCCACCCAGGTGCTCCCCATTTCCATTTCTGATACTTTCAACAAATGCATATCAAGACCCAGAACATTTTTTTTTTTAGTTTTTTTTTTAATGTTTTTATTTATTTTTGAGACAGAGACAGAGCATGAGCAGGGGAGGGGCAGAGAGAGGGGGAGACACAGAATCAGAAGCAGGCTCCAACTCATGAACAGTGAGATCATGACCTGAGCCGAAGTTGGATGCTCAACCGCCTGAACTACCCAGGCGCCCCCCAGAACATTATAATCACCCTAGGAAGTTCCCTTCTCCTTGCCACTCAAATTCCTCACTATCAGAAGCAACCACTGATCTACTTTGTATCATGATATATTAGTTTTGATATTCCAGAATTTCGTATAAATGAAGCCACACAGTACATCCTGTTCTTCGTTCAGTGTAGTTTTTTTGAGATTCGTCTATGTTGCATGTATCAGTGATTAATTTCTTTTTATTGCTGAGAGGTGCTCGACTGTATGGATGAACCAGTTTGCTTATTCATTTACCTGTTGATGGGTTGTTTCAGATGGATTCAGATAAGATTTTCATTTTAAAGCATCTCCTTGGGCTGTTTTGGGAAAAATAAAGTGTGCAAGAGGAAGAAAAGAGGGCCAGTTGAAGTTGCTGCAGGGTTAGGTATAAGTGGGATGGTGGCTTATGACGGGGGATGGCAGTGGAGGGGGTAGGAGTAGACATTTTGGGCAATACTATGAATTCAGAGGCAGCGGGACTTGATTTGTTGGGGGATGGTGGTGAGGAGGAGACAGAAATGAACCTGATGTCTAGGCTTTTAGCCTGAGCAATGGAAAGGATGGTAGTTCCATTTACCAGCTTGGGCAAGACTATGAGAGAGGCAGGTTTGGAGTGGAGGAGAAGAGTCCTTTTTCTGGATGTGTTTAGTCAGGTGAGTCTTTTAGCAGTCAAGTGTTGTCTTGATAGTAAAATGAGGTAATCCACTTAGTTTGCTTTAGTATCTGGAATATTCTAATTGCTCAAAAAAATGGTAGTTACTGTTACAGTTCAAAGCAGAGCTAAATAATAACTACTGATCTTAAAGAGGTCGGCCAAATTGGAGGAAAAGGAAAAACAAGTACACAGAAATAGTGGGAAATAGGATCCTTTCTTTGGGTGAAGAAGAAATCAGTTGATAGAAAGTCTTGAGTTTCAGGTAGAAAATTTTGGACTGAACTCATTAAATAAAAGTAAGTCTTTGCACTTTAAGAAGGAGGAGACCCGAGATATTTTAGAGTGCCAGCGAAAAGCTCTAGGTTTTGGTTTTGGCTCCCTGCTCCTTTGCCAGCTGGGGTAGCTCAGGCAAGCCACACCCCTTCTGTAAGCATTGAATTCCTTGTCCTGTGGGGTTATAGGGAGAGGAAAATAAGATGATGTAGGTGAAAATTGCCTTGGAAAGTATCAGGCGGAAGTGCTCGATGTTGTTAGATGGCATTTTATGTTATGTTATGTTCTTTTGAGAGAGCATGAGCAGGGGAGGGGCAGAGGGAGAGGGAGAGAGAATCTTAAGCAGGCTACACACTCAGCATGGAGCTTGGTATCAGGCTCAATCCCACGATTCTGGGATCATGACCTGAGTCGAAATCAAGTGTTGGACACTCAACCGACTGAGCTACTCAGGTGCCCCAATTAGATGGCATTTTATTTATTTATTTTTTTTAAGTTTGTTTATTTTGAGAGAGAGACACACATGCTCAAGTGGGGGAGGGGTAGAGAGAGAGGGAGTGAGAGAGAATCCCAGGCAGGCTTCGCACCGTCAGCAGAGAGCCCGACTCAGGGCTCCATCTCAGGAACCATGAGATCATGACCTGAGCCAAAATCAAGAGTCAGATGCTTAACTGGCTGAGCCCCCCAGGCGCCCCAGATGGCATTTGAGAGTAGGCTGATGTGTCCGGTGCTTGTTAGATGGAGGAGGAGTGGGGATATACTGAAAGTGAGAAGAAAGCTATTCCTTCTAACTGGCTATTAAAACCTTGACCCGGGGCCCTGCCCATGAGAATGGAGAAGGTGCAAATCTGGGAGAGACTTGGAAAGAAGAATCAGACGGCCTTGGGTGAAGGCACTGAATGCAGATGTCCTAAGAAAAGGCAATGCCACTGGAGGGAATAGGCTAGTTGAAGAGGGGTGTTGGGGTTGAGGCCCAGCCTAATGCAAAGCTTACCGGGCAGAGATGCCAGGTGTGGGCAGTTGGGAATGCAGGCTGGAAGTTCTGCTTTGCAGGTTCGGCTGGTTATGTGGATGTGTGAGTCATCGGCCCAGATAACGACGGATACCATGAGAACGTGAGCTGTCCAAGGAGCAGTGTTTCTGTATGGCACTGTTGGTTTTGCTCATCCCGGCTGACTTGGTGCTAGAACAACAGGCTGAAGAATGACAAATTCTATCTGTCAGCTGGTTGTCTGGCCTGCTCAGTGTCAGCCAAACAGTTTGACAAGTCTTTCCACTGTGTGGAAGACTGAGTTGTCGCTTTGGCAAGGTCACCAATAAAGTCTGAGATTGGTCCTGTGTATATTAAAAGAGGTTCCAGAGGTGCCTGGGTGGCTCAGTCGGTTAAGTGTCTGACTTTTTAAAAAAAATTTTTTTAACGTTTATTTGCCTTTGAGACAGAGAAACAGAGTGTGAGCAGGGCAGGGGTAGAGAGAGAGGGAGACACAGAATCTGAAACAGGCTCCAGGCTCTGAGCTGATAGCTCAGAGCCTGACATGAGGCTCGAACTCACCAGCCGTAAGATCATGACCTGAGTCGAAGTTGGCCCCCCAACCGACTGAGCCACCCAGGTGCCCCAGTGTCTGACTCTTAATCATGGCTTGGGTCATGATCTCATGGTTGTGAGATCAAGTTCCACGTCTGGTTCTGCACCAACAGCGTGGAGCCTGCTTGGGATTCTTCCCCACCCACCCCGCCTCCCCTCTGCCCCTCTCCTGCTTTCTCTCTCTCTCTCTCTCTCTCTCTCTCTCTCTCTCTCTCTCTCTTAATAAACAAACAAACATTAAAAAAAAAAAGTCTCAGTGATTGTTTGGGATTTAGGGTTCTGGGGCACCAGTTTCTTGGCCTTGGTGTCATTCAGGACCTCTTGAGGCCCTTCCATGGGTGATGTGTGTTTGGGTTGGTCCTGGAGACATGCCTCAGATGTGATGAAGAGTCTGGCCCATCCCTAGGCAATTTGGTAGCACTGGAGTCATTTAGTACCTTTTGAGATAATGCCTGAGGGTGTGAGCCTTTGATTCCGGCAGACCTGATTATTTAGCATAAAGAGGGCAGGCAGTTCCTGATTGAGCTCCAGCCCAGGCATAGGACTTCTTCCAGATGGCAAGGTCACGAAGGTTTTCTGTTGATGTTGGAGTAATCTTGAGAGCTTGGAAGAGGAGCTTCTGACTAGGGTGTTTATACCTAGGTCATTTCCTCATGACATATTTTCCATTCTCCTTGTGTATCCTTGACTACTCTTCAGTATTTGCTTTGTGTCCTTGTGACTTTCCAGACCCAAATGGCACTCTTCATTAAGGTCTTCAGAGATATTTCTCCCTGGATTGCCACACTGGCTATCTTTTCTCCCCTTCTACGTCTGTTTTTACTTTGAATTTCAGGCAAATTTGTCTTCTGAGGGAAGTCTCCCCCCCCACTACCACCTTCTTTTCACTTGTGCCAAAAGTACCCAGATTTGGGGGGCACCTGGCTGACTCAGTTGGTGGAGCATGTGACTCTTGACCTTGGGGTTGTGAGTTTGAGCCCCACATTGGGTGTAGAGATTACTTAAAACCTTAAACAAAGAAAGCACCCAGATTTTTTAAATCCCAGTTTTAAGTCATAGCTTTATGGTGCCTGCTGGCCTTCCATGTACATCTGTGTGAGCTGGAAAGACTTTCACAGTGGAGAGAGAAAGAGTCTGTGTCCCCGAAAGGATTACCTAGCTATTTACAGTTTAATTGTGTATGAGAAGCTGAAGTTAATCCCGGGAAAAGAGGAAGGTATTAATACATGCATCAGACCACTTTGTCCTTTCAAGTCTTTGATACTCTAAGGGTGGTCCTCACTTGGGAACTTTTTAGGAATGCAGCATTTTAGGTCCCCACCCTAGGTTTACTGAATGAATCTGCATTTTAATGAGATTTCCTAGGTGATTCCTGAGCAGATTACAGTTTGGGAAGCACTGCTTGAAATCACGAGAGCATTATCCACATTGCTCCCAAAGCAGTTCACCTCCAAACTTATTGGGATCACTACTCCTTACAGAGACTCCAGGTGTTGTTTTTTAAAACAGGATTAAGAGATTTTTTTTCACAGTCACACATGCACACCGTTGAGAGGAGAATCCAGGCAGCTCACGATGGAGGCACATGAAAATATTAGCCCTCTCACCTGTCCTCCTCCATCCTGGCTTTCACTACCTTTCCTTGTCTCCAGATCCAGAACGTGACAGTCTCCCCCCCCCCAAGACTGCACCGTGTTGTTTATACCACAGTTCAAGGAGGGGAACTCGATTCACTGTACAGAAATCCATTTGGATTCCTGTTAGGCTCCAATGAAGCTGTGAACGTGCCAGAAAGTTGGATGTCAGCAAGTCAAGAGTGTTGTATGAGGGTAGCCCAAAAGAAGCACCAGCAGTGTGGCTTTATTATTAACAAGTTTTAATTGTTTCAAAGTCTCCATTCATTTTAAAAACAGGACAACCTACTTAAAGACGTATTCCCATCCTTTGCTGTTTTTCTTTTGCTGACAGATTCTGACAGTAGAGGTGTGGCCACCTAGACAACTAACTTCTTTTGCTTTTTTAGATCGGAGAAGGACAGAGATGGAGACCCCCATTTTCTGGTTTGTCTTTTGTTTTTTTCCCAAATGTAGCTTATTAAGCTTCTTTAATTTGTGAGGAGAAAACGTGCTTCAGTTTTGGGACACAGTTTGGTGAAACTTTCCAGAAGACCTGTATTTGAAGTGATAATTAGTTATTAGCAGTTCTTGCCTTTTTGAAAACAACTTCAGTGGGATATAATTGGATGCCCTAAAGTCTCTGGTTTTAAGTGTACAATTCAATGACTTTTAGGAAATTGAGTTTTAGATTTCCATCTCCCCAGAAAGATCCTTGTGTCTATTTGCAGACAACCCCATTTGCACTCCAGCCTCAGACTATATCTATTTATATCCTTTCTTTCTTTCTTCCTTCCTTCCTTCCTTCCTTCCTTCCTTCCTTCCTTCCTTCCTTCCGAGAGAGGGCGCAGGAGCAAGAGAGGGGCAGAGGGAGGGAGAGAATCTTAAACAGGCTTCCTGCTCAGTGCAGAGCCCAACATGGGGCTCGATCTTACGACCCTGAGATCATGACCTGAGCTGAAATCTAGAGTTGGACTCAACCTACAGAGCCACACTGGTGCCCCCAGACTAATCAACTTTCTAGATCTATAAATTTGCCTTTTCTGGACATTCATATAAATAGGATTATATAGTATGTGTCTGGCTTCTTAGCATAATGTTTTTGAGGTTCATTCATGTAGCATATATATATATATATATCAGCATCTCAGTCTTTTTTTAATGCCAAATAATATTCCACTGTGTGGATATGCCATATTTTGTTTATGTATTCACCAGTGATGGATATTTGGATTCATTCTGCCTTTTGGCTAATTAATATGAATAATGTTGCTGTGGACATCTGTGTGCAAATCTTTGTGTGGATACATGTTTTCATTTCTCTTGGGCAGATACTTTGGAATAGGTTTGTTGGGCCATGTGGTAAATTTATGTTGAACTTAATTAAGTTGTGGTAAAATAAATCTTGCATAAAATTTACCATCTATAAAGAATGTTTTTGTGAACTTGGGTGTACAAATATTTCTTTAAGTTCCTGCTTTCAATTCTTTAAAATTGCTAGATCATATGGTAATTCTATTTTTAATATTTTGGGGAACTGTCATACTGTTTTTCATAGTGGCTGCACTGATTTCCCTTTCCACCAATAATGCACAAGGGTTCCTGTTTCTCTGCATTCTCACCAACACTGGTTCTGGTCAGTAGCCATCCTAATGAGTATGAGGGGGTAGGTATCTCATTATGGTTTTGATTTGTATTTCCCTAGTGATTAGAGATGTTGAGTGTCTTTTCATAGGCTTATTGACCATTTGTCTTTGGAGAAATGTCTGTTCAAGTCTTATCCCCTTTTGGGTTGTTTCTTCTTTGGTTGTTGAGTTGTAGGAGTTCTTTATAGCTTCTAGATATTACCCTTTATCAGGTATTTGATGGGCAAATATTTTTTTTTCATTCTGTAGGTTGCCTTTTCACTCGATTGATTGTGTTCTTTGATGCACAGAAGTTTTTAATTTTGATTAAGTTAAATGAAGCTATTTTTTTAAAATGTTCATTTTGAAAAAAAAAAAAAGGGGGGCGCCTGGGTGGCGCAGTCGGTTAAGCGTCCTACTTCAGCCAGGTCACGATCTCGCGGTCCGGGAGTTTGAGCCCCGCGTTGGGCTTTGGGCTGATGGCTCAGAGCCTGGAGCCTGTTTCCGATTCTGTGTCTCCCTCTCTCTCTGCCCCTCCCCCGTTCATGCTCTGTCTCTCTCTGTCCCAAAAATAAATAAACGTTGAAAAAAAAAAAATGTTTGAATAGCGGGGATAATTAATACCTTCCTCCTACAGGATGAGATAAGAACAAGTATACAAGTGCTTTTTCTCATTTTAGGTGCTTAATACATGTTGGAGGCACAGGTTTACTCCATCAGTTTCCCTTCAGTGTGTTCTTGCTATGAGACATCCCTGTCACTGATTTAAGTTTTCTAGCAAATAGGACTTCCCAGTATTGTAAGCATGACTGAATCCTAGTCATCTTGGCTGTCTTTCTCTTGTTCCTCTGGATGTCACCCAAATATCTCCACGCCTGTCTCACTCATCGACACTGAATGAACTGTGAGCACCCTGCTCCCTTGTCTAGCTGTCATCTGAGTCATGATCCTGTGTTTCTCCAGTGTAGCTTCCTTCTCATCCTCCATCCTGGCTTCTGCATACTATAATGAAGGCTGTTGCCTTCTCTTGCCATCTGACCTTGGATTCTACTGGGGCAAGACCATTTACATCCTGGGCCTGTTGAAGCAATCCAGTGGCTTTTTCCTTCTTGCTTGGTTCTGCCAAGTCTGCAGAGATGTGCTCTTGAGGGAGATGAAGTCATCTGGGGAGCTCTCTCCTCCTTGTGCCTGGGTTGCTAGCTGCAGCAGTAATTGGCTTTGCAGCATACTCCCTAAAAGGTTGTCCTTCAGATGGTACTTTGTTAAAGCTGCAAGGCCAGTCCCCTTGGGAGTTCCCGTAGATAGCAGCTGTCTTGCCTAATTAAGGAGAGATGTGGGAAAGGTATTTTGAAGGAAAACCTCTTATCTGGAAGAACAGTGGCTGGGTCTGCACATCTGGAAGGAGAATTAAAGGCCAAGGCAGAGGGCATGGTAGCAACAGCTTGGAACATGTGGCAGAAAGTGCTTTGCTGGCAGTCAAGGATAAAGGCAATGAATGTTTTCTTTAGTATGTCCTCTTCAGTAAATTGGGCAAGAAGTCCCACATATACTACAATTTTTTTGCACTTAGGTTTCCAAGTGCCCAAGTGCGTGTCAACATGTAAGAAGTGCTTTGTATATCCTACTAAAAAAAGAAAAAAGAATAAATCCTGAAACAAGTGCTCAAGGGATTTCCAGGTATCTCAGAGAGGTATAACTCAAACCACTTAGAACCACTTAGGAAATGTTAGGACTGTCCTAGGCGTAAGCTCTTAGGGTCTGTAGCAAAGACGGGTTTTGGGGGGTAGATCCCTTTTAAACTCTAGTGCGGCAATAGCCAGTGGAAATGTAGTATGAGCCACGCCTGTGACTTAACATATGTAATTTTCCAGTGGCCATATGTATTGGTTTCCTAGGACTGCCATAACAAATTATCACCAATAAGGGGGGTTAAGTAACAGAAACTCCTTATTTACAGTTTTGGAGGCCAGAGGTCTGAAGTCAAGGAGTCAGCAGAGCCATGCTCCCTCCAGAGGCTCTGGAAAGAATCCTTTCTTGCCTCCTGGCCATCTTCAGCATTCCTTGGTGTATAGATGTATCACTCCAGTCTCTGCCTCTGTCTTCACATGGCCTGTGTGTCTCCGTGTCTATGGCTCAATGTCCAAATCTCTCCTTTCTTTTATAAAAGCACCAGTTATTGGTTTTAGGGCCCAGTTGATGTTCGGGATAATTTCATCTCAACATCCTTAACTGTTCATATCTACAAAAAATCATATCTGTTTTCAAATAAGATCCCGTCTGGTGTTCCAAGTCCCGGACTTGGCACCCACTATGCCAAATTAAAAAAAAAGAGAGAAAAACAAAATATTAAGTTTTATTAATTTTAGTATATTAAATATTCTACAATATCATTGTAACATGTAATAATATATAATAATTTTTTTTTAACATTTATTCATTTTTCAGACACAGAGACAGAGTGTGAGTGGGGGAGAGGCAGAGAGAGAGGGAGACACAGAATCTGAAGCAGGCTCCAGGCTCTGAGCTGTTAGCACAGAGCCCGATGCAGGGCTCAAATCCATGAGCAGTGGGATCATGACCTGAGCCAAAGTTAGAGGCCCAACCAACTGAGCCACCCAGGCGCCCCTAATATAAAATAATTCTTCATGAGATATTTTAACATTCTTCTTTTGTTTTTGACACTAAGTCTTTGAGATCTAGTGTTTATTTTACTCTTAGAATGTATCTCATTATAACATGTAATCAATGTAAAATAATTCTTCGTGAGATATTTTAACATTTTTTGTTTTTGACAGTACGTCTTTGAGATCTAGTGTTTATTTTACTCTTAGAATGCATCTCAACTTGGACCTACTCCCTTTTGGAGACTGGATACCCACTTGTGGCTGCCTGCTGCACACCGGCCAGCTCAGCTCCAGTGCTTGTGGGGCTCACAAAACTTTTATACATCTCAGTGTTTTGCTTATGTTTTCTCCCTCCTTTGCTCTCTCTGTCCTTTTATCTTCCGATTAGTTTTCAGGGAATTTTCTATTTATTTGGAAACAGTCTCAGTTGTTCTGAACAAAAGAAATAAAAGTCTACTTTGTGAAAGCTACTGAGATCCAAGACTCAGTGGGGGAAGCAGAGTGAGTCCATTTTGAAAGAAAAGTCCTTTATTCAGTTACATGTTTAAGTGTTTATTGTTGGTGGAATTCATTAAGTACTTCTATCACAGGTAGCTTAAGGAAGTGAAGTTAATACTTGGGATGTAACTTTTTTTTTTTTTTTTTTTAGCAGAGGGAATGTAAGACTTTATTATTCCAAATCTCTCTGCCCTGAGATCTTTACCCATTATCAGACCCCCATGAACACGGCCATTCTTCTCTGTCATGTTAAGACAAGGAGTGGAATAAACTTTTCTTTATGGGCTGATTCTTCTAAGTCTGTTGTAATAATGAAGTCAGAATTTCTATCTCTAAAAATCTATATTGTCTTTTTCAAGAGTTGCAGGCTTGTTATTTGTTGGCTTGAACCTCAGGAAAGGGAGGGAGATTTTATAAGCAACCCCACGGGGGAAAAGTTTTGGATCCTTGAATTCTTAAATGTGGTTTGTGATAAGGATGTGGTTTCTGCACTTCCTCCCCCACGACTGATTTATACTGAGCCTCTGTTACAGTCCTTGGATATTTTTCTGGAATTCTATTTTCCCCTCAGATGAATTCATGTTAAAGAAAATTAGCAAGCAACCCATGAATATGAATACCGTAGAGAAAAATATAAAGTACAGTTTGGGGACATCTGGGTGGCTCAGTTGGTTAAGCATCTGACTCTTGATTTCAGCTCAGGTCATGATCTCAGGGTTTATGAGATAGTGCCCGATGTTGGGCCCTGCACTGACAGCTCAAAGCCAGCTTGGGATTCTCTCTCTCATCCCCCATTTGCTGTCTGTCTGTCTGTCTGTCTGCCCCATTTGCTTTCTGTCTCTCTCTCTCTCAAAACAAAGAAATTAAAATAGAAAATGATAAAGTACAATATGAATGTCCCTCTCCCTTTCCCACTTCTGCCCCCCTCCATAAGTATGTATCCATCTAGTTTCTCTGTATATCCAAATACATATTACATGCTTAAATTGCATATTCTCTTATTTTATTAAAAGATATATTGGATTATGCTTAGTATTGTTCTGTAGTTTGCTTTTTCTGCCTTTTACTGGGACCTGGAGGGGTCCCAAGTCTACGCGGTTAGTTGTATTGATAAACGTGGCATAATAGTCTGTGGCACCAATCTACATAATTTTATAAATTCTTATATTAATGATCAGATTTTACCTGACATATATTTTTTCTTTTGCTCTAATAAATGGTGTACAGATATCATTGAGCACATGTGAGTATTTCTGTAGGAAAGCTTCCAAGTAGTGTCCTTGGGCCAAAGGGCACAAACAGTCCAGTTTGGTTTCTGAAAGTCTGTATCAATGTTTCCTGCCACACATGTTATATGAGGGTGTGTGTTTCCTCACATCTTGGTCAACCTTAGATATCAATGTCAACTTTTTCTGTATTTTTGCCAACTTAATTAGTATGAGGAAATACCTCACAGGGCTTTTACTTTTTCATTTCTACATTACTAGTTATTTTGACCATTTTGTATAGGTTTATTTAACATTAGCATCCGTTTTTCTTGGAATCATCTGGATTTGCAAATTTTTCCCTGTTAGACTGTGCTTTTTACTTCTCGTTTTATAGATGATCTTTATAAATTCTGAATATTAATACTTTGTTATATATGTCATAAGTGTATATTCTTTCAACTGATCTGGTTTATGGAACTTACACGTTTGAGGAGAATTGCAGTCTTTACAATACAGATTTACCATATTGTAAATTGTAAAATTAATACGTTTACATCCTGTCATGAACAATGCATATTTCTTCATTTCAATACAGAAATTTGTCCAGTCTTTAGTAGAAAGTTATAGTTTTCTGTATACAGATCTTACTCATCTCCTTGAAGATTTGTTCCTAAGTATTTGATGGTTTTTGCTATTAGGATCTTTTTTTTCCCCTATTACATTTTCTAAGTGGTTCTTGCTGACATAGAGAAAAGATTCTGACTTTTATATGTTGATCTTATTCTTTAGTCAATTTACTGATTTCTGTATAAGTTTTGATAATCTCTAAGAATTGCCTACCAATTTTTACAGTCTTTATCTACTTCCAGGACAGTGTTGAACAGTGGATGTGTTGAGGGCTTCCTTGTTATGGTAACTTTAATAGGAATAATGTATCTCTTTATTTAATATAATGTTTTTGAGTTAAAAGAATTTTCTTCTATGGCAAGTTGGCAATTTTTTTTTAATCAGAAATTGATACAGAATTTTATGAAAAGCTTCCTTGGCATCAATTGTAATTATTTTTTTCTTAATTTGTTAATGTAATTTGTTTGCAGTGATTGATTATCTTTGCATTCTTGTGATAAACTTGCTTAGTTCTTAGGTGTCGGTCAAAATGCATGATTTTAATTGTACTGTTGGATTTAATTTACAAATATTTTATTTCCATTTTCTTTACAGTTTTTTTGTGAGGTTGGGCTAGTGATTTTTTCCGTGTGTTTTGCTGTCTGTATTCTGTTTTTGTGGCAGGGTTATACTGGATTCGTAGAGTGACATGTGAGTGTGCGTCTTTTTCTAACACTCTGAAACAGTTTACAATGCAAAGGACTAATCTCTCCTGAGTCCAGTATGGTAGCCACCAGCCACAAATGACAGTTGAGCACTTGAAATGTGGCTGGTCTGAATGGAAATGTGCTATCATATATTTATGTCATATTAATAGTGTTTTTATACTGATTACATGTTGAAACGGTAATATTTTGGACATACTATATTAAATACGTTTATTTAAATTAATTTTACTTTTTTTTTTTTTTTTACTTTTTAAAATGTGGCTACTAGAAAATTAAAAGTTTTATGTGTGGTTCACATTATATTTATTTTGGATAGTTCTTGAGAATTAACTGGAACTTACTATAAAACCGTCTGATCCTGGAGCATTTTTTTTTTAGCTCTTTGACTACCTTTTCGTTTTCTTCTAGGGTTGTTAGAAAACTTTACTACTTATTAAATCAGGTTTGATAATTTATATTTTCCTAGAAAGTCACTTGATTCATCTAGTTTTTCACGTTTAGTGGTATAAAGTTCTACAGAGTACTTATCTATAGTTGTAAAATAAATCTGTAGTTGTATTTCCTTTCTCATTGTTCTTTTTTTCTTGCCTTCATTAGAATTGTCAAGAGTTTGTTTCTTTTAATGTCTTTTAAAAAATCAACCATTTATTATATTGGTTAGGTATATGATTTTCTTTGTTATTGATTTCCTGAAAAATTTTTTATGTAAGTTCCTTTTGTCAATTTTTCTTGAGTTTATTTTGTTACTCTTTTTCTAGATCATTGAGTTGAATGAATAGTTTACTTATTTTCAATCTTCATGTTTTTCCCGTATATGCATTTAAGGGTATATGTTTTCCTTGAAATGTTGCCTTGACCATATCCCATGGATTTTGATATATTATATACTTACTGGGTGATTGTGTATATGTAACCCGGCCATCATTTTCTCTTCACCTCTGCTTTTTGTGAAAATGTCCACCGAGATCACCAGTGAGCCGTTGAGTGACTTCCCACTGTTCTCGCCTATAGTGGACATGGAGTTGATTTATTCTTTGAGGAAAATAATTTTTTACATAACTTATAAGCTGCTCAGTCTTTTATTCAGTAAGATCTGTAACCTCTTTCATAGTGATTGAGGCCAGTGTCCTCAAACTACTTCCATTGGTTGCATCCTCTTCAAGTCCTTGCTTTAAAGTATTAACTGTCGGGGCGCCTGGGTGGCTCAGTCGGGTAAGCGCCCAACTTGGGCTCAGGTCATGATCTCTCAGTTCACGAATTTGAGCCCCGCGTTGGGCTGTGCTGACAGCTCAGAGCCTGGAACCTGCTTCAGATTCTGTCTCCCTCTCTCTCTGCCCCTCCCCTGCTCATTCTCTCTCTCTCTCAATAATAAATAAAACATTTTAAAAAAATTAAAAAAAGTATTAACTGTCATAGTTCCTCATGATTTATAGAGCCCTTGTTCCTTGCTCACCTTTCACCTAACAGAATACTCCTAGCATATTATCATTATCAGTGCCACTGTAATCTTTGTTACAATTTCCATTTATTCAGCATCTACCCACATTAATTGCTTAATACCTCCAACAGTCTTGTGAGATAGGTACTTTAAAACCCACTTTATAGATTAGGAAGCTTGGAGAGGTTAAGTGATTCACCCTAGGTTCACATAGTAAGTGTTGGAGTTAAGATTTGAAATTGTATTTCTTTAATTGCAAGTCCTTTCCTCTTGACCGTGGCATTGATGCTGTATACTGTCACTTGTGGTCTTTCTACCAACTGCAACCTAAGCTGAAACATTTTGCTGACCTTGAGTTTGCCTCCATTCCTTCTGTTGCTGCTATGATTGGGTTGAGAGCAGGGTGTTGAGGGGTAGTGGAGAAAGGGAAAGAGCCCTTGCAGGAGTGCTCAGAAAGAACTCTTAGTTTCCTGCCAGTCTTTTTTTACGACGGTGGATAGCCTCAAACTCCTGTCTTTCCTGTAACCTGGCCCCTTTTTTCTATCCCTGGCCTCTTTGCTTCTTCAGAGTCTGAGGAAGGCTGTTCAGGAAGGCCTGAAAGAATGTTCTAGTTCTTAGATTTTGCTGCAAGAAGATCTCGTCTCTTTCCATACAGCTATCTGGGAAAGTATCTGAGAATGTATTTCCTGAGCAGAGCTTCAGGAGGAATAGGTATGCATCACCTATTTGATTCAGTCCCAAAGTCTTATCTATTCTAGGCTGATGATTCTCAACCTTTGTTTTTTAATTTAGACTGAATATTTATTTATTTATTTTTATTAAAAAAGTTCTTTTTTAATGTTTATTTATTTTTGAAAGAGAGAGAGCATGAGTGGGGGAGGAGCAGAGAGAGAGGGAGACACAGAACCTGAAGCAGGCTCCAGGCTCTGAGCTGTCAGCACAGAGCCCAGTGTGGGGCTCGAACTCACGGACGGTGAGATCATGACCTGAGCCGAAGTTGGATGCTTAACCGACTGAGCCACCCAGGTGCCCCTAGGCTGAATTTTTAAGATAAATATCGTGACTAAAAAAGGCAAGGTTCAGGCAGAGATCTATAAATGATAGCCCCCCCCAAAAGGAGTAATTTTATAATGTATTTGTTTATAGTGATAATTTTAGAATTTTAAACTATACATATTCTTTTATCCCTTCATAAAAATCCTAGAAAATTCTGACACAAAGATGTTAACCACCCTTTTTTCTCCTCTGTCACCCAGCCTCAGGAGAGTACCACTGGTCTCTAATTACATAGAAATGTTATGGAGAAAGCAGGCACCTACATATTTAGGTACACATGAAGCGATGGGTAAGAAGTATGTTCCAAAGCGCACATCTGCTGTTTCCCTTCTAAAATGAACTCTTGTTCCCCTCTCCTCCCACTTGAAAAGCCCCTTGTCTGCGTAGATCTTCCTGACATGGCCTATTAGTATGCATGCGTGTTTTATTTTTTTTTAACGTTTATTTATTTTTGAGAGAGAGAGAGAGAGAGAGAGAGAGAGAGAGAGAGACTGAGTGTGAGCAGAGGAGGGTCAGAGCGAAAGGGAAACACAGAATCCGAAGCAGGCTCCAGGCTCTGAGCTGTCAGCACAGAGCCCAGTGTGGGGCTCGAACTCACGAACCATGAGATCATGAACTGAACCAAAGTTGGACGCTTAACCGACTGAGCCATCCAGGCACCCCAGTGTGTGTGTTTTTAATGGATCCATTACTAGTAACTCTTCCTTTTAGATCAGAGATGCCCAAGTTTGTCTACATATTGGAATCACTAGCTTAAAAAAATACTGATGTCTGGGATCTATACCCAGATATCCTGATTTAATTGATCTAGAGCCAGGTATGGTATTAGGCTTAGTAGAGCTCTCCAGTAATTCCAGTGTGCCTCTAACATTGAGAACCACTGGGGTAGGTTTCTATTTCTGGAGAAATTTCTTGTGTGTCTTCTGTATCTGGTCCTATGATTGATATGTAGTAGTGCTCAGTGTTTGAAGAATGAATACGTAGCCAGTGCATGAGTCAGTAGGAAAGGTTCACATTCTATTCTTTTCCCTCTGCATTCTTCCCACCCACCGTCCAAATACAGAGCAAACATTCCCCGTTAGCATTGTCTTCTGAGATAATCCATTCCCAACACTGCCTTAGCTACGGCGTGATCCCATGGATTTCAGCCCCAAGCACAGTATGGAGAGATTTACCTGTAGACTCATACCTTTGAACTGCGGAGCAGTGTTTTGTCAAGGCTGATGCCTCTTGTAGAGGTGAAGTATATAGGCTAGAAATACTTTTGGATCAGTTCAGAGCAAGTTGGCTTCTCAGGCTTCCTCATAATGAAGGAAATTCATGTCTCACTGGGTCACTGTCTCTCTGAGAATCTGGAGTTACCACTGCTGGCAGTGGTTAGTCTTACTCTGGTCCATGCAGAGTTCCTACTAGTTTTCCTGCCTTTCCATAGACAACCTGCCAAAGAAGGAGACGTAGGCTGTTGTTGCTAATGTGCCCAGATGCAAAATCCATCGTTTGTCAAAAGCTAAAGTGAATGAGGACAGAATCCCAGATTACATAATTCCTTGGGGTTTTGAACTTGTTATTACCCACCTGATCTCTAGCCTAAAGTTAATCTTGGGCCTTAGTAAGTGATGAAACCCTTTTTTTTTTTTTTTGAACGTATGCAAAATCCGTTTATTGGGATAGTTCCCCACTCACGTTGACTCAGGGTGCACTTAGTGCTGCTTCCGTCTGAAGGAGCATCCTTGCGTGAGCCTTGCTTTTCCTCCTGTCAGCTGGCACAGAAGCACCACCGTCTGTGCGTGGCTGAACACGGTGGTGATTTTTAGCACCCCGGGCACTTCACGTCCATGAAGTAGGAGTTGGGGCTCTGTACCAGGCGCTTCTTCTTGTGTTTCCTGTCCTCCTCTTCCAGGGATGGGTGCAGGAGGTCCTTCGCGAGGGGCATGTTCTTGTGGGCAGGTTGTCACTGCCAGAAAGGCTAAGTGATGAAACTCTTACCTAGACAACTTGGCATCTTTATGGTAGTTTCAGAAGAATCCTTTGTTCTGTTGCTGGGCCTTGGTTAAGGTATTAGAGTAGAGTTCCTTTCTATCTAGATAAGCAAAGAGATTTATAAATTCTGGAATGCATGAGTAGTTATTGTGCTTCCCTGTGTAATGGAATAATGCATAGTTGATCCTGGATTGGAAGTTAAAAGCGAAAGGAAATTGGATTATTTGCTCACATAAGCTAGTGACAGAAAAATGGATGCCTCTATGAGTGATGCTAAAGGAAAAGAGAAAGTGGGAAGGCTTTACACAAATGAGGAAAGGAAAAAATGAAAGAAACAAATGAGTTTGGAGACATCTTGCCTCATGTCCTTGGGTTCTGTCCCTGTCCCTGTTTCAAGCCCAGAGGATCCTGTTGGAGAGGGAGACACGACAGCTCAAGTAACCAAGCTGAAGTCCTTCTTACTGCCTCTGAGGCTTTGCAGGATTCCTCCTACTTCCAGCTCAGCTCTTTCCTTTGCTCACTGTGCTCTAGCCATGCTGGTCTTTGCTTTTTGTTGATCAAGCCAGCCACTCTTGACTTTGCTTTATTTCCTCTGTCTGGGATATTCTTCCACCAGACATCTAATGGTCGCCTCCCTCTGCTCCTTCAAGTCTTTGCTTTATTGCTCCTTTCTCAAAAAGGCTACTTAAAATTGCAGATTCTATCCTGTCCTTTCCCCCACCCCCTCTCCCATCTCTTCATCTTTCCTTCCATAGCACTGTCACTTTCTAATATACTATATACTTCGTTAATTTGTGTTGCCTGTCTGCCCCATCCGTCATCACCAGGAGGGCAGGATCTTTGGTTCTTTCCTTCCATACTTAGCAGAAGTACTTGGCACAGAGTAGGCCCTCAATACATACTGTTCAATGAATGACTCAATATGCATAGTAGTTCTTTGGCTTGGAATTTAGTTCTACAAACTGAAAAGCTTTGGGCCATTGCTATTTTTCCTTTTAGATTTGTCCTGCTGTATTTAATCGGTTTGTTGGGACTACTATTGTCATCATTTTTCTTTTTCTACCAAGAGTTTTTTTTTTTTTTTTTGGAAAGGGCAGCTGCTCAGAGAAGCCAGAGGCCGTGGGAGTCCCTTGGGTAGCTATTCCACTGCTAGGAGAGGAATGGTCCACAATGGGGGTGTTTTCCTCCATCCCTACAAAGATTATAGGGATGCTTTCTTGGGTGGAAGTTGTCATGAGAGCCCTTCTCAAAAACATGGCTCTTTGAGACCTTTCCAGTCTCTGAAGAAGTGGCTGGCTCATTATAGGGAATTTCACGGCCCAGTTCAGCTTAGTAAGTGAAGAGTAGGGTTTGATAGTCAGATCCTTCCTGATGCCTGGCCAAACATAAGAGGGTTGCTTGAGCTACTACTCATTGGGGGTTGTGCTGTTAAGCTGCTGTTTTTGGTCTTGCCTTCTCCATCCTCATGGATAATAAAATGTGAGAAGCAGTCAGGCTGGGCTTGCCAACATTCGCAGGGCCCATTGCAAAGGACTTATCTTCAAAAGCATAGGGTCTTATCTGTAGAAACACGTTTTCCTTCTTTCACCTTGGCCCTTCTTGCCTTGCCAGTTATGTATTCTTTCATTTCTTATTCTCCTATATGTGCACACACTTCAGAAACTGCCCCTGTCTTGGAGAATTTTCTGTGTGAGGTTAAGGTAGCAGCCTTTCTCCAATTTTCTACAAATTAGACTTCTACTAACTTCAGCTATCTGCTATGGGGTTTGTGGGCTGGCGGGTGGGAGGTGGTGGGAAGCGGGAAGAAAAAAATCTCTGATCAAAGATCGAACACAAAGCCTGAGCACAAAAATTTATGCGATGTTTTGTAGACCAGTGCTACCCAAAGAAGTAGAATGTGAACCACATATGTAATTTTAAATGTTCCAGTAGCCACATTAAAAAAGTAAAAAGAAACAGGTCAAATGAATTTTAATATCTTTTATTTAACTCCATGCACCTAAAATATTAATGTTTCAACATGTAACCAGTGTGAACATTAATAATGCGATATTTTATTTTTGCATTAGTGTTTTAAATCTGGTATGTAAATCTGCAGCACATTTCAGTTTGGACTAGCTACATTTCAAGTGCTCAACAGTCCCATGTGGCTAGTGGTTACATATTGGACAGTGTACATAGAAGGCTCTCACCCGCAATCAGCCACCTATGTTTCATGCTATTTTTACATTTGAAAATAGTTGATATCTTTCTATCCCTCGTCCTACATTTTATAACCCAAGTCACTATAAAAAGGCTAGATTGTATTCACTGTTCTCAAAGAAGGTAGGGGAATGTGGAGAGTATGGAAGATATCTAGTAAGTGTTGCCAAAATAATAAATAATAGTGTTGCAGTTCAGGAAACCTCAGAAATATCACAGGTAGAAATCCCAGACTACACGGTGAGACCCTCTCTCTTTCTAAAGCTGGAGCCTACTTGGAAGGACTTAGAAGCCAGCAAATGTGGCTTCCCTTGGGCGTGTCCCTCCTCAAGTCCTTAAGATTGCTAACTTCCTCAGTTTCGCGGGTTTCCTTTCTGGTCCTTGGGACAGAGTTGCGGGGGTGGGGGGGGTGCCTTCGAACCTGCAAGGCTCAATCATGGCCAAGGCCCCGGCTGTGTTCCAGGTACCTCAGGAATCTGGCTTGTTGCCTCGGGAAGCTTTCTGCATGGATTCCTTAGGAACTGACCACTCCATGGACATTTGCTTGGGGCAATGGTACCAAAGTGTATGGGTCTGCTGTCTGAGCTGCAGCACTCACATTCCAGCTAGCAGAAAAGAAACAAACAAAAAAACTACAAAAACACAAAATGCCTGGATCAAACACTCCCTTTGCCTTTTTCTCTGTTTTTGTTTCTTGTGCATATGTCGAAAGTTACAAAGTCAGGAGCGGGGAGGATAGCTGTCCTGTAACTAGTGTGTATTGATCTCACGTAAAATGTTGAGTCCATTGCTGCTTGTTACATGATTTTCTCTATTCCTTTTTTAGGCCGAGGAGTCTTGTAAATGTAATGGCTGGAAAAACCCCAACCCTTCTCCTACTCCCCCCAGAGCTGATCTGCAGCAAATAATTGTCAGTCTAACGGAATCCTGCCGGAGTTGTAGCCATGCCCTAGGTGAGTTCCTAAATCTTCAAGGGAACGTGAACGATGTCCTCGTTGCCTGAAAGTTCTAACTTACTGAATTCCGTGGGTTAACCAAACTCGCATGCTATTTACCTCTTTTTGAGGCAGTAACAAAAGAGTCTATTTAGTCTCATGAATTTGCTTAATGTGAGACAAGCTCTGCACTGTTTGCACTGAGTCCTTATCCATCTCTCCCCCCTTCCCTAAGAGCTGGATTCCACTGGGGGATTGCTGGATAAGATGGACCATGGCCATTGAGTGGCTTAGAATAGAGTGTAATGTGTCCTCATTCATTCTGATGGGAGCCTGAAGGTCTTTGATCTAATCGTTATTGTTATTATTATTTTTATTATTTTATTTTCTGATGCCTTGAACTTGCTGGAAGTGCTTCATTTTATCTTTATATTGTTTATTTTCTTGCATCTGGTAGCTCTTTCTTCACTGGGGTTGTGTTTGGTGAATGTTTACTTGTGTTCTCCCTTTCAACTTTCTTATCTATCCCTGGCAAGATAATCATTGTCAGTTTGGAAAGATAGGCTCTGCCAGATTTACTCAACTGAACTGTGCTAATATGTTCTTGTCTCGATACTCGTTTTAAGATAAAATTTTAAAAATTGTATTTGGTTTGGGTAGATAAAAGTTAACGGGTAGTTTTCCCTAGATATTAAAATTCTAGGGGTGCCTGGATGGCGCAGTCGGTTAAGCGTCCGACTTCAGCCAGGTCACGATCTCGCGGTCCGGGAGTTCGAGCCCCGCGTCGGGCTCTGGGCTGATGGCTGGGAGCCTGGAGCCTGTTTCTGATTCTGTGTCTCCCTCTCTCTCTGCCCCTCCCCCGTTCATGCTCTGTCTCTCTCTGTCCCAAAAATAAATAAACGTTGAAAAAAAAATTAAAAAAAAAAATTCTAGTTCATAAAGGACCATCTTGGAATATTATACTTACTTTTCCCGCTTTGGTTATCCAGTCTTGCATGTTCAATTTACTGTCCAGGGTTGTTCTGGGCAGAGCCTGGTCACTGAAGCGGTTTTTTCCCCCCTGACCATTTGTAAGTAGGTGGCTTCTTTTTGACATCATCTTTCTTTCGAGCTTCCTGGTGATATGAAACAGTGCAGCATCAGCCTTCAAGGTAGTGTGATGTCAGGCCGAGTCTGAAGTTTTATTTTGTACTCAGCTGGAGAGTATTTCAATCCTTACAGAGCAGAAAAGTAGATAATGTGATCCTCCCAGGAAGTTACTGCACTGAAGTAACCTTCTGAGAAAGGAAATAGAGAACATTGATCTCACAAAAGAAATAAACATACCATAAACACATAATTACATCACTGTATAACTGGTGTCTGAAATAATGTAAGTTCTGATTTTTGAAAAAACCAGTGCAAAGGATGGATTCCAAGAGTTACAGAAACACCTTTGCTTATAACTTACCTTTTCCACAATTGATCCCAGAGCGAGTGCCCTTTAGAATTTGCCTCAGGAAATATGATGCAATAAAAAGCTGGCTCAGGAACTTCTTAAGCACTGTGCTTGAACTGTATTTGGTATTGATTGGGAAATCCAATTATCTTACATCAATTAACATTTAAAAACAGAGCCTTCTTTCTTAGCTGAGCAGATTGTCTCCATTCTGAGCATGTAAACACACATGAATGCCTAAAGGCAGAAATGGCCTTTTACAAAGAAAAGCTAACTTTGTTCCCTTTTATATTTCTCAACTAGCTTTGAAAACAAATACCCTTATTTGATACACAATCAAGAATAGGGAAAAAAGTACATATCCTTTGACCTGGCAGATCCATGCCAGAAATTTAACCTATTTGTAAATCAAGATGTGTCCTCAAAACTAAAAGAACATTATTACAGCTTTGTTCATGATATTAAAAGACTAGAAACAACCTAAGTATCCCAGAGTAGGAGATAATTGCTTGAATCATGACAATCTATATTATAAAATTCAATATGGCTATTAAAAATGATGTATTTTCCTATATGGAAAGACATTCTTAACATATCATTAATGAAAAAAGCAAGTCATAAAGTAGCTTAATTGGAGCTTTTATAATTTAGGACTTAAGGATCCACCAGCCCAAGATAAAATCTTGGTTCTACAACCAGTAGCTGTGAGTGGGGCATGTTATTCAGTTTACCTGGAGCTCCATTTTCTCAGCTCTGAAACCGAGTTAGTAACAGTATTGATATCATAGGATTGTTGTGAGGATTAAGTGAGATAAAACATAAAAATTTTAGATCAGTACCTGGCAAATTAATGCATTACTCTTAGCTCTTCTTGCTGTTAGTGGTAGTATTACCATACTCCCAGAGTTCTTGAACTTCGGCCAACAGATAGGAGTTCTGCTTAGCTTAAATAAGAAAACAGTGTTTATAAGAAGGTAGCTTCCAGAAGCTGAAAACACAGGGAGACCCAGTTTTAGTCTTGTTCAGGGATCTCAGCTGCAGAAATCTGTGGGCCTTCTGTCCAGGACACCCCCACTGGATGATTCAGCTCCATCTGCCCAGCCCCCGGGAGTATCAGCTTAGGAGGATTTACATCCCTGGAGGATAGGATCTGATTGGTGTAGCATCTGTCACGTGCCCAGCCCTCCTCTGCACCTTTCGAGAACTGCATGGAAGGTGGTCATTCCCACGAAGGCATGCTGACTTAAGAATGGCATCATGAGTATAATCTCATTTTATCAGTTTAGAAGATATGACATATTTTTTTTTTTTCAATATATGCTAACAGGAAAGGATCTGGAAGGATTATGTTGAGTTGCTGACAGTGATTTTCTCAGGGTATTGAGGTTGTTGGTGTTTTAAAAATACTTTTCCTCATCTCTGTCCTTCCCCTCCCCACCCCTTTTACCTCTGTCTCTCTTCAGTGTGCTTTTCTAAAATTGAAATGTCTGTACATTTTCAAATGCTCTTAGAATTATTGGCAGAATCTCACAGTTTATTTTTTGGTCTTAGTATCAGAGTATTTTGCCAGAGTATTTAAATCAAGTTCCACACGTATTTTCCTATTTATGCAGATTAAATTATGCCAACAGTAGAGATTAGGGTATGAGGAATTCTGTTAGAAATGATGGCCTGAATTCTCAAATATATTTAAATTTGTGTACACCATTCTGATTCCACAGTCACTATGCTGAGCCTGGTGGATTTAGTCCCCAGTGATCATGCACATGTTTCAACGTGTAACATTCCCGTGCTTATCAACACATAACCTTCAGGCTTGTCGATTGAGATGATGTCTGTTCTGTTGCTTTGCTGTCCGATGCTGTTTGGTTCAGCCATACATTTTCTTTTGACAGTGAGCTCTGGTTTCATGCGGTCTCCTGACAGTTACTGCCCTCCCAGGTGTCCTTGGCCTGTCATTGGACACTCTTCCCTGTCTCCTGGGTACAAAACATAGGACTGACAGTCTGGCCGAGTGGAAAGAACGTTCAGTTGTGAATTAGGAAACCAGAATTCTAGGCCTGGCACAGCACTTTCCCAATCCCTTTGTGATTCAGAGTTTTCATCCACAGAATAAAATGGTTAGTCTAGACCCATGCTGTGCAACGTTATAGCTACTTGCTACTTGAGTTAGTGAGCACTCGAAATATAGCTACTCCAAATTAAGATGAGCTGTACGTATAAAATACGTGCCAGATTTTGAAAGCTTAGTATGAAAAAAGGTAAGATGAGCTATCTCATTAATAGTGATTATATGTTGAAATGGTATTTTAAGTATATTGGGCTAATAAAATATATTATTAAAATTAATTTCACCTGTTTCTTTTTCCAATGGAAAATGGTCTTCCAAATGGAAGACTTAAAATTACACCTGTGGTTCACATTATATTTCCTTTGGATAGCGCTGGCCTGGCAACATTTGAGTCCATTGTCTGAAATTATTTGTCATTTGAGATTGGGACAGTCAAGTTCAGATTACAGAAATTTAACAAAGCACTTCATTGGCCCAAACATTTCTCCTTATTTTAGTATTAATAAAAGTTCCTTATTTGGGGATTGCTTATTTGATTGAATAGCAGTCTGCTTCTATGATCGGGAAGGAGGAAATGCTCCATTGTGATCAAACACAATTGGAATTTTTGTTGTCATTTTGAAGTTCATTGTTCTGACCTCTGCCAGGATACACTGATTATTAAATTTGACTAATGATAGTTTTCTGCAGTTGTAAGTAGGAGGTTTTTGGTTACTGTTCCCCTGCCATCACTTTTTCCTGATAAAGACACATATATCACACAGATACGCTCGTGTTTAAACATTACAATGGTAGAAATTGACAGTTCTTTTTTACTATGGTTACCTCTGCTTACTTGCTTATTTACAGTGGAAACTTTCTAAGGAAAGTAAAGACTAGCACTAACCAATTACACTAGAGCTTATTTTCTTGAATAGCATGAGGTATGAAGGGACTACCAGTGTTTTCCTCGTGGACTAATTCAGACATTTAAATCACAGGTAAATCATTGACCCAACACATTTTCTTCAGCCTTACCACACTGCACAGACCTCCACCACTTAATCACTTCTAGTTCCCATTTACGAATGTACTGTATAGATGCCAAATGATAGAAATAGGGGGCCCAGCACACTTGACCCAGCCATCTGGGTCAAGTCAGCATGTTTCTCTGGCTGGGTGTTCTCCCTTTTGTTTTGTTTGTAAAGATTTTCTTTGTAAGTAATGTCTGCAGCCAACGTGGGGCTCAAACCAACAACCCCTAGATCAAGAGTCGCGTGCCCCACCGACTGAGCCAGCCAGGCCCCCTTGTGTTTCTAATGCTGTCTTTTACACATAGGTTTCAGAGTTGTCAGGAGCTGGGAGTCTGGTATACAGTAGGAGTTAAGGGGATAGATACATCTGGTAATTTTTTTTCTGCTCGCTTCATGTGAGTTACTTCTCCCTACCTTCCTTGGATCATGAAGTCCTTCCTGTTGCTTTTCTCGCCTGTGCCTCCTTCCAGCTTTCCCTGAATTCAGGTTTCTTCTCTGTAGCAGGAGCACCTGGAGTCCCCAGCTCCATCCTTGTGCACTCAGCGTCCCAAGAAAGTAGTGATCTAATTTGAGCTAAGCGTTCTCGTGTTTAGCCCCTCTGAGCCTCCCATTATTCTCAGAGTGAAGTTCAGCTCTCGCTGAGGATTGTTGGGCCTCTGGCGTCTAGCCTTCACTGCCTGCCCCGTCTCTGCTGCATTTTGGCTACCAGGCTGGTCCATGTTCTCTGAAGGTCTTTTTTGTTTTTTTTTTTAATGCTTATTTATTTTTGAGAGAGAGCCTGTGAGCACACGCATATGCATGAGCTGGGTAGGGACAGAGAGGGGCCGGGGGAGGGGTGGGGGACAGAGGATCTGAAGCAGACTCTATGCTGATAACAGAGAGCCCGATGCAGGGCTCAAGCCCACACATTGTGAGATCCTGACCTGAGCCGAAGTTGGATTCTTAATTGACTGAGCCACCCAGGCGCCCCTCTGAAGGTTCTATTTTCTCCCACCTCTACTGTGGATGCAGAGGCTCACAACACCCGCAGTGCCTTTCCTTCGTTCTCCTCCAGGGGAACCCTGCTCACCCCCAAGGTTTGACTTGTCTAGAACTTGGTGGAGAGAATAAAGGCCTCTTGGAGCTGTACTGCGATGTTCCTTGCATAACTATAATTATTCTTAATTATACATCTAAGATATATAATAAATGATTATATAATATGTAACTATATAATAGTGTATTGTAGGCTTTCTGTAGTAGACTAAGGTTAAGTACTTTTTCTCTAGTTCCTAATATATTCAGTTCCTTGGGCATAATTGGGCTTATTCCTTCATTGATAAGCACTCACTGAATTCCTTAATATTAAGAAATGGCTGGTAGCATTTAGGGGAGCTTTCACAGTTTAAAATCTGTACCGCCACTGTCCAAAACAGTAGCCACTAGTCACGCGTGGCTAGCTTGAATTGAAAAACACTGAAGGTGTAAAACGCACACTGGTTTTGAAGACTTAGTATTATAGAAGAATGCAAAATATTAATAATTTTTTTACACTGAGTGCATGTTGAATAATGTATATATTGGGCTAAATAAAATGTATTAATAAATTAATTTCACCCTTTTATTTATGTATTGTTTTTAATTTTTTTTAACATTTATTTATTTTTGAGAGACAGAGTGAGACAGAACTTGAACAGGGGAGGGGCAGAGAGACAGGGAGACACAGGATCGGAAGCAGGCTCCAGGCTCCGAGCCATCAGCCCAGAGTCTGACGCGGGGCTCGAACTCACGGACCGTGAGATCGTGACCTGAGCAGAAGTCAGATGCTTAACCAACTGAGCCACCCAGGCACCCCTAATTTCACCTTTTTAAAAGTGGCTGCTAGTGTACTTATATGTACATATGTGTCTTATATTCTATATATATTGGACTGAACTCATCTAAAGGGCTCTTAATCTTTTTTTTTTTAATTTTTTTTTTTTTTTAAACGTTTATTTATTTTTGGGACAGAGAGAGACAGAGCATGAACGGGGGAGGGGCAGAGAGAGAGGGAGGCACAGAATCGGAAACAGGCTCCAGGCTCCGAGCCATCAGCCCAGAGCCCGACGCGGGGCTCGAACTCACGGACCGCGAGATCATGACCTGGCTGAAGTCGGACGCTTAACCGACTGCGCCACCCAGGCGCCCCAGGGCTCTTAATCTTAAACTTCTCTTTTTCTCCATCCAGATCTGAGATTACAAAAGAGGAAACCACTTGTAAATTATAAACTTTTAGATGTTAGTCAATTCAGAAGGTTTCATTGAAGGAATCTGTTTTACCTCTTCTAGCTTTGACCTCAAATTCCCATGAGCAAAAAAAAATATATTTGAACAGCTTACAAACGCTACGGGTGCTGTGCTGTTTGCTTTCTTTCCAGTCCAAGGGAGCAGAGACATGTTAGCCGCCCGCCCAGCTGCTGCCTGTTCACACTGCAGGGCATGTGAGGACGGGCAGGCTGTCCTCAAGAGAAGTGCAGGCCAGTGATGCACGGAGCCAGAGCTTAGAGAGGGTCACAGCACAGGCCAGTGATGCACGGAGCCAGAGCTTAGAGAGGGTCACAGCACATGGTGACAGTGTGCTTCCTGTTCCCAGCAAGGCAACAGCTGCACCGTGATCCTTGGCAGCAGGCCTTTGGCAGGTCTCTCTGGGGCACCCTGGGTGTTGCACTGAGAGGTGCCAAGGTACATCCTCCTGGAGAGACACGAAGAGAGCAGACCCTGCCCCCCCAGTCTTCTGGCTCACACCTTCCCTCCGCTTCCCCCTGTCCTCTGCACACGATGGACCCTGGGGGAAACCTTGGCCCACCACAAAGAGCAAGCTTTTCCCATAAGTAAAGGGTTGGCCAATTTTGGAAAATTATATCGATGCTCTGTGCCATGTCCTTGGAAGACTATTTGGAATGAAAACAGGGTCCTTTATATACGATTATTAAATTCCAAGTGAATGAAAGTTTTTTGTTTTTTTTTTTGGCGGGGGTGGGGATGGGGATGAAAGGTTTTTAAAAAGCCGTTTATTGGGAAATAATTTCAAACCTATAGAGAAGTCATTAGACTAGTAACAAAGGACATCCCATATAGATTTTGCTCAGATTTACTTCAGATTTATGCCCGATTTCCTTTGTTATTTGCTCTCATATATGTATAAATATACATACTCACATATTTGAGTTTGTGTGTATTTTTTTAAGTTTATTTATTTTTGAGAGAGAGAGAGAGAGAGAGAGAGCACGAATGCATGCATGAGGGAAGGGACAGAGAGAAAGGGTAGAGAGAGAATCCCAAGCAGGCTCTGCACTGTCAGTGGAGCTCGACTGGAGCTCGAGCTCATGAATCATGAGATCATGACCTGAGCTGAAATCAAGAGTCAGAGGCCTCACTGATTGAGCCACCCAGGGGCTCCTGTGTGTATTTGTATATACATTTTTCCCCCCCTGGACCATATGAAAATAAGTTGCATATATATACATCATGGCCCTTTCTCCCTAAATACTACAATGTGTATTTACTAAAAATAAGGACGTTCTTTTACATAATCCCAGTTCAGTTACCAGCTTCAGTATATTTTAGCATTAATGTAATATTTTAATCTACCGTTTGTATTCTACTTTTATCAGTTGACCCCAACTGATACTGTCCTTCACATTAAGCACCCAGTCTAGAATCACGAGTGTGCTTAGTTGTCATGTGAAAGAAAAACAGTTTGCTCACAGTCAATCCTTCCCGAACGCTTCTGGCACCAAATGTGTGGGCTTTTTCTCATCAGCAATACTCTGGCGCTCCAGTGGACAACTACAGGCTGTCTTGCAATTCTTAACTCAGTTCTGACGCTAATGGCCTTATAGTCAGTACAGACCCCACAGGTTAAGGGCTCGGTCCCCCTCCTTCCTCCCACTTGAGATGCCAGTGGCAAGTCCCAGTTTCACTTGTGTTTCTGACCAACTGGTTGTAAGCTGGAGATTCCCATGCCCCCCTCCTGGGGTTGGATAATTTTCTAGAGTGACTCACAGATCTCAGGAAAACAGTTTCTTTGATTACTGGTTTATCATAAAAGGACGCTGTTCAGGGGTGCCCAGGTGGCCCAGTTGAGCATCCGAATCATGATTTCGGCTCAGGTCGTGATCTCACAGTTCATGAGTTCGAGCCCTGTGTCAGGCTCTGCACCGAGTGTGGAGCTTGCTTGGGATTCTGTGTCCCTCTCTGTCTCCTCTAATCCTGCTTGTGCAGGCGCGCGCGCGCGCGCTCTCTCTCTCTTTCAATAAATAAATAAACATTAAAAAACAAACCAAAACACTGGATTATAGTTCAGGGATAGCCAGTTGGAAGAGAGGTTGGAGGAAAGGAGCACGAAGCTCCAAGCACACTACTCTCCCAGCACCTTCCTTTGTGCACCAGCCTTGAAGCTCTCCAAACCCCTTCAGCTGGGGTTTTTCTGGAGACTGCATTATATGGGCACGATTGATTAAAGCTTTGGCTACTAGTGATTAATTCAGCCTCCAGACCACTCCCCACCCCCATCATAGGTAGAGAAGGTGGGACTGAAAATTCCAACCCTTGGTCACTTCTTTGGTTCCCCTGGCAATCAGCACCCCCATCCATAGGGACTTTCTAAAAGGTCAGTGACTTAAATTCAGGTGTGGTTGCAGAGGACTTGTTATGAATAACAAAAGATACTCCTTTCGCATTGTTGCTCTTATTACTTAGGAAATTCCAAGGGTTTTAGAAGCACAGTGGGGGGTGGGGAGGAAAAAGCACTGTGCCAGGACAGGGGACAAAGACTAAATATATATATTTTATTACAAGTTACAATTTCACAGCAGGTCCCTTTAGTTTCCTTTAATCAGGAACAGTTCCTCAGCTTTTTTTCTATGTTATTTTGTTTTTTGTCTTTTATGACGTTGACATTTTGGTGGAGGAATGTTTTATATTTTAAAAACAAACCTGTTCGGCTGCCTTGGTGGTTCAGTTGGTTAGTGTCCTCCTCTTGGTTTCTGGTCGTGATCCCAGAGCGGTGGGATCGGGCATGGAGCCTGCTTGAAATTCTCTCTCTTTCTCTCTCCTTCCCTCCTCTCGCTTGCTCTCTCTTTCTAAAATAAAAAAATAAAATAAATTAAGAACCTGTTAAAGAGCTAGGAGAAAATACATTTTTGTCATCTTCTGGTTATGTAGGGAAGACCTTTGCAAGCAAAGCAAGGCCTTAAAGAAAGGCCTAACATAGATTTGACTTTATAAAAAACTTAAGATTCCTTTACAACCCACCCCAAACCGCCACAAAATCCAGGAGCATTTACAATGAACATGAAGGACTTAAAGCTCTTTCAAGGCAATGAGAAAAAGACCAACATCCTAAGAAAACCAGGCAGAGGACATGAATAGTGCTCAAAAGAACAAATACAAATGGCCAGTAACACGGAAAAACAAACACCTCCAAGGGCATTTCAGTGAATGCAAATCAAAGCAGTGGGGGACTCATTAATTTTCAAAAGGCTAATTTAATTACCGAGAATGATTCTTCACTGGAGGCAGGAGTGGGGGAAGGCACATTATGCTCTCACACTTGAGAGTCTACATTGATGCAAACTTCCCTGGTGGGGGAAGCTAAACTAGGGAGCATATACAACAGCTTTATTTGTTTATTTTAAAGATTTTAGTTTTTTATTAAAAATTGTTTAATGTGTATTTATTTTTGAAAGAGAGTGTGTGAGTGGAGGAGGGGCAGAGAGAGAGAGAGAGAGAGAGAGAGAGAGAGGGATAGAGGGAGAGAGGGAGGGAGAGGGAGAGAGGGAGGGAGAGGGAGAGGGAGACACAGAATCTGAAGCAGTCTCCAGGCTCTGAGCTGTCAGCACAGATCCCAATGCAGGGCTTGAATACACAGAGCTTCGAGATCATGACCTGAGCTGAAGTCAGACATCTAACCAACTGAGCCACCCAGGGGCCCCTGAAGATTTTATTTTTAGGTAATCTCTACAGTCAACATGGGACTCAGACTTGCAACCCTGAGATCAAGAGTTGCATGTTTTACCATCCGAGGCAGCCAGGGGCCCCTACAAAAGCTTTAAATAGCAATGATTCAGCCTTACGAGTTCTGTGGCAGATTAACGTAGTTTACAGATTTTTACTTTTATTTTTATTTTTTAGTAATGTGCTTCCAAACTGAAGCACAGATTGCTTTCCAAATTGAAAGAAGGGTTTTTTTCAATTATGAGTGACTGTTTTTAGTTAAATATGAGTTGATTATCAGTATAGTAAATAGTTTAGCTTTGTAGTTAGAGTGAAGTGCACCTGGGTGTTTGCATGGGTTGGGGTTGATTGTGGGCTCCTGAGTAAGTCCTGTCCACTTCTGGTCAGCAGCCACAAGGAGTCAGTCTTTGGATTTGGTAGGGACGGGGTTGTTTGAAGAAAGTGGTGTTTTAGGAAGGGTATCCTGGGAGTAGAGAAAACAGTCTGGGGCTATTTTGGTACTCTAGGCTTGAGATCCCAATGACCAGCAAGGTAGGGACAGGGAAAAGTGGTTCCTCTGAGAGACAGTGAGAGGAAGTTCGCCTGAATCTGGGGGCTGGTTTCACCCCACACCCACCCTTATTCTCAGAGGAAGAGATACCGACCCTCTTGTGCTGCAAATGTTAGCCCCATTTGCCGGGCACAGCCTTTCCCCTTTCCCTCCCTCCTTCTGGAAAACTTGCTGTTCCATTTAACCCACAGGCCTCCCAGTCTTCAGCTCCATAGTCCTTTGTGCTTTGGCTTACACACAGAGCTTTGAGGCGAGATCATGGATTTCATTATGGGCACAATCAGCAGGAAAGAAATTTCCTCGGGTCTTACTGTTTAAGCATTTTATTGTCTCTTTTTCAGAATACGCTGGATGATGGTTCTAAACAGTGTTTCAAACTGTAGAGCCCCAACAAGGGGAGGGGATGCCCCCAAGCTCGCCTTCTGATAGTAGATGCCTCCAACTTCTGTTTCAATCAGAGCAACTTTTTCTAATTCTGATTAAGAATTCCTTTGGGCTGGGGCTCCTGGGTGGCTGAGTCTGTTAAGCATCTGACTCTTGGTCTCAGCTCAGGTTTTGACGTCAGGGTCATTAGTTCAAGAGTGGCATTGGATTGGGCACGGAGCCTACTTAAAAAAAAAAAAAGAAGACGAAGAATTCATTTGGGTTAAGTGTTTTGTGGCTTAAAGTCAACCACTGGTTTTAAAAATAAATCATGGCCTGTACTTCGATGAGTTAAACCCACTTATCTTAGCACCTTAATTAGACTGTTTGGTATGGTGGAGAATCTGAAGGAATTGATGTTATGTTATAAACCGATTGCTTTCATAGCTTATCACTGGAAAGCAATTAAACATTACAAGGCAAAAGCAGTTTTCAGTAAAATTATTTCTGTAAATAACTGACATAAAAATTTTGACCTAGTTGTCTTCAGAATGAGGCCTGTGTCCCAAAGGCTCCAGACTGACCTCAAGGAAAATTTTGCACAGACTTAAAAAAAAAAAAAAAAAAAAAAAAAAAAGCGACCTGGCAAACATTATACCTAAAAGGAAGTCTAATTTTGGGTAGCTTTTAGGAAATGATGAAGTCACATGTTGGATAGCCAAGTAGGAAGTAATAGATTTGAATATTAATGTTTTATTTATACTCATATATATTTGTAATTTTTTTTACGATACAAGTTACTTAAGTTCTGAGAAATAGTTTAGTTGGTTACTCTTTTTCTATTTGGTAATGTGATGATACAGTGTTGGCATTTTCTAGTTTAGATGTATCCATTAGATTTATTCCACAGTGCCCAAGGCAGACAGATAAACAAATTTCCTTCTTCTCTTACCTTGAAAAGTGTTCTATGGGGTGCATATGTGCATGCACACGCACACCACGCACACGTATGTGCACATCACGCTGATTTACCAATGGTCCATGACCTTGGGCCCATCACTCTGCCTTTCCATCATTTTTCCACGTGAGAAAGGAAGGAAAGTTGGGTGTCCTCTGCCTCTCTAATTCTGAGTTCTTTAATCTGGCTTCCTTGTGGACAATTTACAAGTCTCCGCCTCTTGGTATTTAATCCTCTTGAGTCTCTGAAAATGCATTTGACTGCATATTTTAGTTTGAGCTCCCTCAGAAGCAGATCCTAAGACAGGGATTTGAATGCCTGTAGTTTATTTGGCATGAAGCTAGGGGAGTAGAAGGGTGAAGTGAGGAAAAAGCGGCCAAGAGAGGGTGAATTACTGAGCCAGCTCCCACCTTGGGCAACTGCTACTTAATTTTGGGTGGGGAGTGGGAAATCTGGGAGCCAGTTATTCAGCCTGAGGGATGAGGGATCTGGGGTATTTATTTATAGGCGGATGTCTTGGCTTTGGGTTAAGGGCTGCTGTTGAGGGGCAGGTGGATGTCAGAGCAGATTACAATGACTGGAAAAGCCCTTAGGTAGAGAAATGGAGCTGCCCGTCACTGGACGCCAGAAGGTATACCTGAAGTGGTAAGGGGAGGAGATAGCCCAGGGTACCAGCAGCATTCTCTGTCCCAGTCTGATGATTGAGTCTCGTGGATTAATGACAAGAGCACCATGGTCTCTGGGGTAGACTGACCCATGCCTGACACCTGACAAGTATTCCTCAATAATCTTTAGGTCCATCTCTTTTTAAAAAAAAATTTTTTTTTAATGTTTATTTATTTTTGAGAGAGACAGAGACAGAATGCGAGTAGGTTAGGGGCAGAGAGAGAGGGAGACACAATCTGAAGCAGGCTCCAGACTCTGAGCTGTCAGCTCACGAGCTGTGAGATCATGACCTGAGCCGATGTCGGATGCACAACCGACTGAGCCACCCAGACGCCACAGTTCCATCTCCTTTTAAGAAGGCAAGGGAAATCTTCTACATGGTTTAGTCTCTCTTTAAAAATGATCTCAAACACTTCTGTGTCTAAGCATTTTTAAGCCAGCATGCCAAGAGCTGTACCTAAGAGGTTTCCCTCAAAGTGCCATTGCCTATTCTGTGGCAAGCATAGTGATAAATGCTGGGGATGCAGCGATGAGAGAGGGGATCCTGACCCAGGAGAGCTCCTGGGATAGGGGTTGAGTGGTTTGCCTAGAGGAACCTTTGTAAGTGAGGAAGGACTTGAAGTGAATCAGCTAATCAACAAAAAGTGTGCTTTTTGGGAATTTGGAATTTGGGTCAAGCATTTTTCACTTTTAGACCCTGGCTCTGCCTTGTTGGCTAAGTGACATTGGATGAAACAGCATCCATTCTCTCTGAGCCTCAGTTTCTCCAGTTGTCAGATGGGATGACTAATACGTATTCATGGGATGGTTTGAGGATTAAATGCAATAACCTTGATAGATGGACTGGATTTGGGTAGAAGAGAGGACAGGGGCATGGGAGAGAAGGTCAGTGGCTAGGTCACTAACTAGAGATCTTACAGAACAAAGGTGGGAAAAATGCATTTGGGGGCTTGACGAAGGAAGGCGTTGAATCTGAAGCTCAAATAGGTCTTGGGACTTGGCTGCAACGATAGTGAGATTTCATTGCATTGCTCAGAAAGGCTGAGGGAAAGGGCCGTTATTCAGTTTTTACACTAATATGATATTCTTGGCTCACTGAACTATTCACAGGCATGGGGAAACATAGGAATTCTTATGTGGAAACATAGGAATTTAACGCTGTCAAAAAGCAGAAACAAACCCATAAATACAGAGAACAAACTGGTGGTTGCCAAAGGACAGGGGTTGGGTGGATGGGCAAATTGGGTGAAGTGGGGAGGGGGAAGCTCAGG
The DNA here is from genome assembly GCF_014898765.1 of Herpailurus yagouaroundi. Classification (NCBI taxonomy): domain Eukaryota; kingdom Metazoa; phylum Chordata; class Mammalia; order Carnivora; family Felidae; genus Herpailurus; species Herpailurus yagouaroundi. The sequence goes on along the minus strand of NW_024412400.1, from coordinate 22,073,027 downwards.
CTTCTAGTTATGGAATGAACATGTCATGGGAACGAAAGGTATACCATAGGGAATATAGCCGGTGATTTTGTGATAGCTACACGGCTGGTGAGCATACTGTAACATATAGACTCGTCGAATCACCACGACGTTGGACGCCTGAAATTAATGTAACGTTGCACATCAGCTCTACTTCAATTAAAAAAAAAAAAAAAAGAATTCAACACTATGAGGACCAGACTTTGGTGCCGACAAGTTCTGGATCTTAAAGTATACGTTTATTAGAACACATTAGCTGCTGGCCCACTTTGGGTCTTGGAGGGGGAGGCCAGGGCTCAGCAAGTTGACAGTCTTTTAATTTTAAGTTGACTTTGAGAGAAGACTGAGGTCTTTCAGGAGTTCAGAAATTCCTCTGTTTACAGTGCAACCTAATGCATTGGTGTCCCCGAGATTTAGAGAGAGACCCTTCTGTTTTAAAGTCAAGAACGTTTGCTGTCTCCAGCTCCCGTGTCACATATGTTCCCTCGATTTTTGTCTTCAGCTGCCCATGTTTCCCACCTGGAAAACGTGTCAGAGGAAGAGATGAACAGACTCCTGGGAATAGTGTTGGATGTGGAATATCTCTTTACCTGCGTCCACAGGGAAGAAGATGCAGACACCAAACAAGTTTATTTCTATCTATTTAAGGTGAGGTTTCATCCTTTTAAGAAGCCTTTTCTTCTCTCTCTCTCTCATTGTTCAGATGTGCTCCGTTTCTGTATCCCAGGTCGGGGGTGGGAAGGTTCTCAGCTCATGGTATGTTTCGCCCGCAGAGTTTGTGGAAGCATGCATTTCTCCACGAGGGAGTCTCTAAAGTGACCCGCCATGTGCTGAACACATCACTCTCCTTGAGAGCCTTCATATTTGTATGCAGATTTGAATATCTTTATTTGCTTTTGCTTATGGATTTCTTTCCATCCACCCATCCATTCATCCATCCAGATATGTATTGCACACCTGGTCTGTGCATGGCACTCGTGTAGGCATGAGGGATAGATCAGTGGGCAAAACAAAGTCCTTGCCCTCATGGAGTTGACATTTCAGTAGAAGAGGCAGACAATCAACCAGTAAATAATATATTTGCAGGTGGTGATAAGTGCTGTGAAGAGAAACAAAGTAGGGTAAGTGGAATCAGAATGGCAGGGATGGTGGTCGGTGGGGGGACATGATAATGAGGAAGGGCAGTTAAGAAAGCCTTTCTGAGGAGACCACAGTCGAGCAGGAACCTGAATTGGGGGACAGGAGCCATTGCCGAAAAGGGCTGGGGGCAAGAGCTTTCCAGGCAGCAGAAGGACCGCCGTCTAGGCCGTGCACTGAGTGAGTCTGATGTGATGTGGGAACAGTAAGGAGGCCGGTGTGGTGGAGCCCAGTGAGCCAGGGGAAGGTGGGAGGAGATCTGGTTGGAGGGTGGCACCAGGGCCTTGACTCTCGTATTTCAAGGGGAGGAATCAAGAATTTCCAGATTTGGGCACCTCACCACTGTCCTCTGTGTCTCCTTGACCCCATTCACTGATTCCTGCTGCCATTCCCTGTAGCTGCTTCCTCGTGGCTCTGCCTCAGCTGCATTTGGGTCACATCCGTCCCCACTCTGCAGACCGTTGTCTCCCCAGTTTCTGATTGCTGTCAGGATGGACAGTGTGGGAGAGGAACTAGTGGTGGGAACAGACAGAAAAAGTTCCAAAAATGACATTTTTTAAAGGGGGCTGACAGGAAATAATTAAAAACAAAAACACCTTGCTATTGAGGCACTGTTGATTATGTCATATTATTTAATACTTACAAGACTCTCTTAAAAACAAAGACAGCAAACAAAACAGTGTACTCAGAGCTTATAGCCAGGAAAGGTTTGCCCCCGCCCCCTTTTTTTTAATGTTTGTTTATTTATTTTGAGAGAGAGAGAGGCAGAGGGAGAGATCAGAGAGAATCCCAGGCAGGCTTTGCACTCTGCATGGAGCCAGATGTGGGATTCTGTCTCACGAACTGTGAGATCACGACCTAAGCCGAAATCAAGAGTCAGACACTTAACCGACTGAGCCACTCAGGCGCCCCAAGGTTTGCCTCTTTTAATGAGCACCGTGCTTCATTTCATATGATAAGGATGGGAAAATTTTCCACTGACTTCCCTCTTTTGCTTTGGCTGCTAGGAATCTCATTGCAAATTTTGTGCCCAATTCCCATAGCTTTTTAAAAAAAATTTTTTTTTAACGTTTATTTATTTTTGAGAGACAGACAGGCAGAGCGGGAGCAGGGGAGGAGCAGAGAGAGAGGGAGACACAGAATCAGAAGCAGGCCCCAGGCTCCGAACCGTCAGCACAGAGCCCGACGTGGGGCCTGAACCCACTGACCTCGAGATCATGACCCGAGCTGAAGTTGGATGTCCAACCAACTGAGGCACCCAGGCACCACACTTCCTTTTTTAATGTGAATTTACTTGATACATAATTTTCCCTTCTCATTTATTTACTTTTGTCTTTTTTGGGGGGGAGTACTAATGGGGCTTTGGGGTAGATAGGAGACAAACAGATAGGTAGATAGGAGAATTGTATTTTTAGGTTTTGGGGATATCCTTTTTTTTTTAATTTTTAAAAATATTTATTTTTGATAGAGAGAGAGAGAGCACAAGTGGGGGAGGGGCAGAGAGAGAGGGAGACACAGAATCTGAAGCAGGCTCCAGGCTCTGAGCTGTCAGCCCAGAGCCCCACGTGAGGCTCTAACTCATGGACCATGAGATCATGACCTGAGCCAAAGTCGGACACTCAACCAACTGAGCCACCCAGGCACCCCTAGGGGATATTAGTTCTAAAAATGGGAGGTGAGGGAGAGGAAACAGAGAGAGAGAGAGACAGAGAGACAGAGAGAGAGAGAGAGAGAGAGAGAGAGAGAGAGAGAGAGAGAGAGGAGCAGGGTGGGCAGAAAGAGGACAAACAGCTGAATCCCCCACTACCATTAGCAGGCACTAGGCTACTCCAGGTGACAACTTGTTGACATGGCTATGAGGCCTGAGTCATCCAGATTGAAGCCTGGCAGGGTCATGCTGTTTAGAGCTTCTTTGGAAAAAGATCTTCGTCGAAGAAAAACAACGTCTGCATGACTGCCGCTATTATTTGTCTTGGAACGAAGTGCCCTGGCAGCCCCCACCGCCGGCTGGAAGTGAAGGTGGTGTCAAGGTTTCCATCCTGCCAGCCTCCTCTCGATTCCCTTTATAACTAACCAAATAGGCCAGAAAACATTGCTCTGCTTTGAAGTACGTTTCCTCTCTCTCACCTCCCTCGTCTTCAACAGTGCAAATATGTTGGCCCATGGGAACGAAACCTCAACTATTCAGCATTCTCCCCCACTTCCCCCAGAGTCCTTTTTTGGGCAAATAAGTAATAAATCACCCATGCCTTTCCTTTTGAAAGGCAGTTCCTGTGTCTTATGTCTCAATAATCAAATTAAAATGAAATGTATTACACATGTGTGTAACATCTTAAAAACCTCAGGCTTAGATGTTGAAGATAAACCCAGTGAAAAGCTGCCTCGTGAAGCTGGGTGTATCTCGACCCTGTTAATGTGGCTCTGGAAGTGCACTGTCTGGGTTTGAACCCTGGGTCCATCACATTGGAAATGTGACATTGGGCGGGTCATTCTCCCTGTGTCCTTATCTGGAAAGTACAGACAGTAACAGCACCTGCCTCAAAAGGTTGTTATGCGCATTCCAGGAGATAAGACCTATAAAGAACTGTGAAGAGTGCCTGGCAAAAGTAAGGATGCAAATGCTTGATGCTAGCGTTAAATGTCTTTCATGGGCCCACTTATCCCAGCTCTGTCCTTTTGTAGATGAAGAAACTGAGATTCAGCAACTCCCCAACCTGTTAGTTTATCTCCGTTTTGAAACCCCTAGTGGACCAAGTTCCCAAGAGGTCTTATTTTAACTGGGTAAAAAAAGTAGGCAGTGGGAATTTATTTGTATTTAGATTTTATGATCAAGCTTTCCGTGTCCTTAGAAACAGATATAGTGACTTATTTTTGCATACTTATTTTTGTAAAAATGGGCATAATTCCTTGAAAAGATCAGTGAATGTCCCATGCTAATAATGTATTGGCACCCCTAGGAGGAACTGAGGCCCTTGCAAAACATGGCCCAGGGGGAGCACATGGTGATCCTCAACCTTGGCCATTTGTCCGTTTCCACTAACTCCTGGGAGAATGGTTGCTGTGTTTTGTTTCCACTGAAGAGGCAGTAAGTGGAGAAAGGAGGGAAAGATTTAACTTAAATGTGTGGTCATGTGATGACTGGCCCCATGTAAATGTTATGAAAGATTCAAGCAAAGGTTGAAAGTCAAGGGTTTCAATACCAAATTTATTTTCAAATTAGGTCTTGATTAGTGACTCTGTGTTCCCTTTTCTCTCTGATATTTGCTCTTTGAGGGCTTTAAATTCCAGTGGCAAGGATTAAGAGCAGTGTTTTGTTTTGTGGGCCTTGAGATGCCAGAACACTTGGCCTGCATTCTATGGATGGAAAGGAAATGAGAAAAGACCACAGCAGTGAAAGTTGCCAATGGAGAGTCTTAGAGAATTCCTTCCCCAAGGGCCTGGGCTCTAGATGATGCATACGACATAGGGGAGCTACAGACATCCCTCTCCCCTGGCCATACTTGTGCAGAATGGATCTCTGCCTTTCAGGGGGTTAAATAAAACCCTCTTGAGTGCACCTGCATTGGCCTAGGTGGGCATGTGCAAAATGTGCGTGTTGCACGCCAGGCCTCTGGGTCAGTGGAATCTGGAAATAGTGGGGAGAAGGGAAATGAGTCGGAGAGAGAGTCCGGTGGCTACTGCTACTGTGCTAGTCTGCACAGAACATGAAAGGGGTCTTAGTTTCTCATAGCTCTGGTCATGGGTGTGAAGGCAAATTTGGGTTACCTGGTAGTCACCCATTTTTACTGATTTAAGGATTTATTTACATGTAGTTAAGATAATTAGAATATGGTTACTTCCCTTCAGAGGCTATGTATGTGTCTGTGTGTGTGTGTGTGTGTGTGTGTGAGAGAGACACTGATTTTCTTTTTCTTAATGATTTTTTTTTTTGCAGCTCTTGAGAAAGTCTATTTTACAAAGAGGAAAACCTGTGGTTGAAGGCTCTTTGGAGAAGAAACCCCCATTTGAAAAACCTAGTATTGAACAGGTAAAAAGAAAAAAAAGAGAGAGAAGCCCTTTTTTATTGCTCTAAGGCTGAACAAACCTGATCTTCTTTGCATTTTTACATGCGTCTTCCTTCCATCCTCTATACCCAGCTTAGAGATGCTTAGAGATGAGTATGGAGAAATTGTTTTGGACCTTTGGCATCACAAGTGAATATTTAATTTAATACATGATCTAGCTTTTGTCTTTTATGGTTGCTGTATACTCAGAATTCACTGTGTGTTTGGGGAAGAAAAAAATTAAGAACATGCAGTTCACAAGAACACACGGAATGTGCTCTGTTTTGGTGTTGATGTTTTAAAATTAAGTCTTTGTCCTTTTATTTGGCACTATCTGAAAAAGCCTGTTGAGGTGAGGGAATTCAGGAGCATTGTCAAAAACATTGTAAGTCAAGCAAAAAGCACAAATAGGAAATGAGATTTTGCATCCAGAAATTGACTTTCTGTTACATTATGATTCCTGGAAAGAAACTGGTTTACTTGGGGAATCTGTTGACATGGATAGACTTTCTCTGTGAGGTGTTCTACTCCTCGTCAGAGTCACTTTTTAGCCTATCATTGTTTGGCTAAATAAATCTTAGATTCTCTTGACTGAATTTCTTAACGAGAATGATTACAGAAGATAGGACATCAGAGTCCTTAGTACAAATAAATGTATTTTTATCAGTTTTCAGTAGAAGAAATTTTATTTTGTCTCCAAACTCTGTTAAACAAGAATTCATTGTTCTTTTATTTGAAATTAGATTAGATGGGAGTGTTCTGCAGAAAGATTAAATGAATCCACAGATTCTTTTAAAAGCTCATAATTCTGAATAAGAATTTCTTTTCCCCTTGGTAAGCTTGCCAAAAAAAGTGATAGTAAAGAGTTTAAATTCTGTTGGTTTAGTTCAATGGAAGACGTGCTGGTGGCCTTTGGATTCACATTTTGGTAATGCAAAAACATAATGTTTATCCAAGGACCTCATCGTATATAATCTATGTGGATAGTGCAGGAAGAATTAGTTTACAAAATAGTCCTATTTTATCATTTGAAACGTTTTGACCTTTTCAGTCTGTGAGTTTGATTTTCTGTGATGCTTGAGGATTGCAGCAGGCACAGAATAGCAACTCACAGCTTCTCTGTCTTGTCGCTTTTCATCCACTGTGATCTGTGGTGCAGTTTCCTCCGGGCATTCCTGTTTTCTAATAGGGAAAAGGAAGAGGCTTTGTGAGTAGAGAAGTGTCTGTTCTCTTGCTAATAACCGTCAATGGTGCTGTGTGGGTGTTCAGAATTAGTATGCTCGCATAACTATATGAATAAATGGCCTTCCCTCCTTTTAAGGGTGTGAATAACTTTGTGCAGTACAAGTTTAGTCACCTGCCAGCCAAAGAAAGGCAAACGATAGTTGAGTTGGCAAAAATGTTCCTAAACCGCATCAACTATTGGCATCTGGAGGCACCGTCTCAACGAAGACTGAGATCTCCCAATGATGATATTTCTGGATACAAAGAGAACTACACAAGGTAATCAATCAGACGATCAGTTCCTTTCCCTTGGCCCTTGTAGAGCCTGTTGCAGACATAAAATTGCTGCCTGTGTCTGTGAGCCGAGGGTTGCCCAGTTACTGTGGTAATCCATCAATTCAGAGAGAATGTTTCTAGAATGTAGCTTTTTATTAATATCACGATATTTTTGGGGGTGAGAGACCCAAACCACCTAGTCCTATACTATCCAGTATGATAGTTGATGGCTACATGGAGCTACTGAGCACTTGAAATATGGCTAGCATTGAGATTTCTAGGATTATACAAAAAATAGGAAATTAAAAAAAATGTAAAATATTTCATGAGAACTTTTTTTTAAACTACATTTATTTTGAGAGAGAGAGACAGAAGGAGAGAGTGCACGGGGGAGGGGCAGAGAGGGAGAGAGAGAATTCCAAACAGACTTGTGCCCACAGTGCAGAGCCCATTGCGGGGCTCTAATCCACAAACCGTGAGCTCACGACCTGCGCTGACATCAGGAGTCCAAAGCTTAACTGACTGAGCCACCCAAGCGCCCCTCATGAGTACTGATTACATGTTGAAATGATAATATTTTGGATATATTCAATTAAAGAAGATATTTTAAAGTTAATTTCATCTGTTTATTTTTACCTTTTCAATCAGATTGCTGGAAAATTTTTAATCAGTTATGTGGCTTGCATTATATTTCTATTGAACATCAGTGATCTAGATAACCATACTGTGACTCCGTAATTATTATATAGAAACCTCAATCATTTCAAAAAACAAAACAAAAGAACAATGACCATGAGTATAATAGTGGTAAAGAATTTTTATAAAGAAGGAATGATCACCCTAGTCCCAGAACCATGATGGAACTAATATCATTATACAAGTTGTCTTCCGGTCTTTGCCCTTTAGATAATATTTTATATTAGTTAGAATGAAAAAATATATAGAATTTGCATCCTTTATGTCTCCCTACTTAACATCATATCAAATATTTTACTGGTTACACTATAGTCTGTTGGGTTGATGTACTATAATTAACCCATCCGTTTCCCTGTTGGTTGACATCAGACTGTGCAAATGTTCCTGGATTGCACATTTTCTCCTTAATGTGGGAATTTGTTTTTATTGTTTATGAATTGCAGAATAATAGAGTTAACTTAAAAAAATCTTAAACATGGGCCACACAAAACAGGATGACTACATTTATTTTCATTTAAGTAAGAGAGTGACTTGAATTATCCATTTTATTTACCTTTTTGTACTTTCCCCCTTTTATAGTTTATTTATTTATTTAAGTAATCTCTGTACCCAACATGGGGCTCGAACTCATGACCTAGAGATGGTGAGTCGTATGCTCTACCTACTGAGGCTCCTGACTCCCTTATATTTTATAGACACATCAAGCCTGGTTCAAGAGGTATTCCTGACTTAGAGTAGGCAATGTTTTTTGATAGTGCAAAGAGCACTTCTACCTAGATTATTTTCTATAATAGCAGATGACATGTAGGAATGAGATAAGCTTTCCTCTCAGATCATTGACCTGATATTCATGAGTAATATCCCCTTTTCTCTGTCCTCCCTTCTTTTACAATAGATATAATTTGAGTTATAAAGTATTTCCTCTTACTAATTGACTTTTATGAGAATTACAGATATCTTTGACACCAATTTTTTTTTTTTTTTTTTTTGAGAGAGGGCACAAGTGAGCGAGGAGGGGCAGAGAGAGAAGGAGAGAGAGAGAATCCCATGAGGGTCAGAGAGAGAGAAGTGGGGCTCACCTGAAGTGGGGCTCAAGCTCACCCAACACGGGGTCCGAGTTCATGAACCGTGAGATCATGACCTGAGCCAAAGTCAGATGCCTAACCAACTGAGCCACCTAGGTGCTTAACATCAATTTTTTAAAAATTATGTCTTTATTTCTATACCTTCATTTCAGAATTTTGCATGAACAATATGTCCTATAGTGTTTTAACTGTCATTTATAATAAGAGTTGAGAAAACACGTCTACCAAAAATATAGGGACACCTGACTGGCTCAGTCAGTAGAGCATGTGACTCTTGATCTTGGGTTTATGAGTTTGAGTCCCATGTTGGGTATAAAGATTACTTTAAAAAATCTATCTATCTATCTATCTATCTATCTATCTATCTATCTATGTATCATCTGTCTTATCTATCTTTGTCTTAAACCTGCCTGTTAACGATTGGAAAGCTGAATATTTGCCAAAGGCAGACCCCTGAAAGTATTTACCACTACTAACAGAGGAAAAAGTGTTTCATCAAGAAGAATTAAATGGGAAGCAGCATGGAGATATTAGTGTATTTTAGAAAACTGTAAAAATACTATGTAGCACTTGGAAATTACCCAGAAATGGGTGGCACTTACAAATAATACTTAAGGAGTAGTAAAGGTAGAGATGGAGCTTTGAAATGAACAGTGGGTATGAATCCTAGCTCCATTTCTCGCTAATTCTGTGTGCTTTAAACCAGTCACTTCACCTCCTTGACCTTCAGTTTCTTCCTCTGTCCGAGCCTCATGAGCACTGAGTGTTGTGTGTAGCGTCTGGCACACAGAACAGGCACTGGGGAGATGCCTAGTCATCATTTTCCTCCCACACACGTTATTCTCTAAAACTCAGCCACTGCCAGCGTGGGACTCTTAAGCTAGAGCACGTACAACTTAATGAGAGTGTCGTTATTTGAATACGACTTAAGAAGCCAACATCATAGGGAATAGAAGGATAGTTATTTGAATACGACTTAAGAAGCCAGCATCATAGGGAATAGAAAGATAGCCGCAGATTCCTTTCCAGCCCAGTATCCTGAGCCAAGGGCTGAAGGCAGAAGAGTGGAGTCTGACAATGGTGAAAAGAAACCTGCTGAGAGTCTGGAATGAATACACCCTGATGAGTTCTGAAACCTGCTGATTTCTAGGTGGAATGTAGACCAAGAGCCTCTGTTAATAATAAATAAGGAAACGAAGGTAGACAACACTCACCTCCCCCGCTTGCCCACTGTCACGCCATGTTGACGAAGAAAGGGAAGTAGAGAGAAACAACCTGTGAAAATTATGAGAATCAGTAATTCTTTCAGAGTAAAACCTCACTGTCATGACCACTTAGGATTTTAATAAACCACACGCCACTACAGCATGGTGTCTCCTTGATATAATCTTCTCGAAAATGGGTAATATTACAGGCTGCAGGCACCACCAGGCTTTATCTTGATGTGTAAGTGAGCCTCAGGACCTGTCATGCTGGTTCCACATATAATTTACAGCATTTGTAGCAATCAGAGCAAAGCGGTTGAACACTTCTTGGAGCTTGTACGTCAGCACGGAGGTGGGGTGATACAGGATTCTCTGTGGAAGAGACTGGATCCTGAAAATGAAAGAAAATGAAAGAAAACTTCCTGAAACAAAACTTTTATATATTGAAAATATGACACAGTAATGTTAACATATACTTAATAATAGCAATATATATCCCCCAGAAATCACTGTGGTTTTAGGGAAAAAAAAAAACAAACAAACTCTGAACAAGTATTTTGAAGTTCCCTGAATTTCATGATGGTGCACTAATATGGTTTCATGAAGAAATAACCTGAAAATAAAGTGTCAGAGAAATGTGACTTCTTAAAATACATATGACAAACAGAATCTGCTGTTGGAAGTGGCAAATATTTAGTCTTAGATGCTAAGTTGTGCAGACTGTCTGAAAGTTGATAACGGTCATCCCATATTGGGGAGGTTTTTTTTTTTTTTTTTTAATTTAAGTTAGTTAACATATAGTGTAGTCTTGGCTTCAGGAATAGACCCCAGTGATTCAACACTTACATATAACACCCAGTGCTCATCCCAACAAGTGCTGTCCTTAATGCCCGTAACTCATTTAGCCCATCCTTCCCACCCACCTCCCTCCAGTTTGTTCTCTATCATCTAGAGTCTCTTATGGTTTGCCTCCCTCTCAGTTTTTATCTTATTTTTCCTTCCCTTCCCTTATGTTCATTTGTTGTGTTTCTCAAATTTCACATATGGGGAGATGTTTTGTAGGAATACACAGCAAGTTTGATATAACTAAGTTGATTTTTTTACGTAACCATTGTTGTGTGTTACTGAGCGTTCATCATCAGGCATGTACATCTAGGACAGTATCGGGAGGCATGGAGAGAAAGTGGATGAGGTGAGAGGAGACCCTAGCCTTTAGTTCAGGTGCACTAGGAGAGATCACAGGATTCCTACAAACCTTAGGATTTTCACGCCAGTAAGTAGGGCGGCGTGGTCTTCTGTGTTCAAGTTCCATAGTTCTGTTCACATTTTGAAGAAAGCAAGGTGGTTGCAAAGCATTGTAATGGTGTCAAAAATCTGAGAGAGTTATTTGAACTACCAGTAAATTGCACACACATGCCATTCTTTTTTTTTTTTTTAATTTTTTTTTCAACGTTTATTTATTTTTGGGACAGAGAGAGACAGAGCATGAACGGGGGAGGGGCAGAGAGAGAGGGAGACACAGAATCGGAAACAGGCTCCAGGCTCTGAGCCATCAGTCCAGAGCCTGACGCGGGGCTCGAACTCACGGACCGCGAGATCGTGACCTGGCTGAAGTCGGACGCTTAACCAACTGCGCCACCCAGGCGCCCCCACACATGCCATTCTTATTACGCATGCAAAAATGAATGGACCGTATCCCTGTCATTACTTCTTAGATGACCTGACACCAGTCATTTAGGTAAAATCTTTTCTTACAGTTAAGTGTTTGAAGGAGTGTGTATGCAGAGATGCACACAAATTCCCATTTCTTCTTTTCATCCCACTATGCGCGATGACGATGTCATTTGTTAAAACAGCACTAAAACACCACACGTTGACTCAGACTCTCTCTTATCATGCTGTGCACTTGACAGATTTATAAAATAATATTAATCTTGGAAGCAAAAACAAAACAAAGCTAAAAAGCATAAACTGTGGTCTATAAAATGCTTCTTAGAAGAAATGGATGGAAGTCCATTACTTGAAACATTTTACTGGACGATAATGGTCTGTGCTGCCTTCCCCTACCCTGGGAAGATTGCATGGCCTGTTACGCCCTTCTTTATAACACTTCATGATTTTATGGTGGTATTTAAAACCTACCATTGCTGTAGCAGAAATAACATCATTTTTAAGTAGAGTCTCAGATATCTGTGACCCCTTCACAGATGGAAATGCTCTGTAGACTCAAAATCAGCACCTCCCATAGATACATAATGTGAGCTGCAAATGTAATTTAAAATGTTCCAGTAGTTAACGTTTTAAAGAGTAAATAGGCACAGTAGGCACAGGACATTAATTTCAATAATGCTTTATTTTACCTAATGTATAAATATTACTGCACTGTGTAATCGACGTGAAAAATTATTAATGATATATTTTTACCTTCTCTTGTGCTGTCTTTGAAATCCAACGTGTATTCTATACCTACGGCACATCTCAATTCATTCACTCAATTTAAAATGGTTAAAGCTCAGTGGAGTCCTACCAAAGCAATAAAGTTATATTTCATGGAAAAATATTTCACACTAAAAGTAAATTTTAAATTGATTAAATGACATTACAAATTAAGCTTCTCAGTTGTCCTAGCCACATTTCAGGTGTTCAGTACTTACGTGTGGCCAATGGCTACTGTATCTGCACAGTATCAGTATAAACCGCTATTTTGGACAGTACTGGTCTAAATTCTGAGAGTCTTCTGTCTTCCATTGCAGAAAATTGGACATATTTTTAATATTAAGTCTTACTGATAGTCTTGTGATGGTCTAAGTCTCATGAAACCGAATTTCTGATTATTAAGGTCTGTAAACTGTTTAACTCTTAACATTTGTCGTTTCGTGATTAGCCACTTGGTGGCTGGCCTCCCTTCAGCCCTGAATATCTTAGAACGTCATTAAGTGGCCATGGACTAATACCCAGCAAAGACTAGCCTTGAAGGTGATACAGTTCTGTGTGCAGTGCCTTAGGAAGCACAACATAAATGCGCTTCCTGGCCTTTCTGCTACCGAGGTCACTGTTTGTGATTTGACAAGATCAACACGTAAGAGGCCCATGTAACCAACAAAGTGACATTTGGGTGTTAATTAAGACAGAAAAGCCGAGAGAAGAGAAGACATGGTAGCAGGATTTTAAGGTCAGGTTTAAATTTAGGCAGATGAACTAACAGTAACGAAGTTTTCTTTCCCAAAGATGAACCACTGCCATCACCACCACGCACAGGGGAAGTATGAAGTCATACAGAGTGAGATAAAAAAACCAACAAAAGTTAGGTAACCACTATTATTCCACTCTTTATTAAGGGTTTGAAAGTTCATTGGGAGCTTCCCAGTACCAGTTTGGGCTCAGTAGAGCCAGCCTTCCCTCCCACTTTAAAGGAGATCAGGAAGGCACACAGAGAGGAGGGATGTTAATTTTTGGAAAGCAGGTCCTGCCCTGGAAAGAGATATTTGGATCTGCTACCAAGGAATGAAGATCTGCGCAATGAAGCTTCTGACCCCTGGTCTGGTGCCACCCCCTGACCCCCACTGTACATTTGTGTTGCTGGGTCCTGGGAATCTGAGACCTTGCATCCTGGGAGACTGTAAAGAAAGAGGGCTGGTGTTGAATAAACTTGCATTCTCTAGCTTCTCTTGGGTGAGTGAGCTTTCCACATTGTATGCCCTACACAGCCAGTGTACCCCAGAACTGTGGTCTGATCTCAAGAAAGCCCCTGGTTTCCCTCTGGGCCTGGGCACACATCCAGCTTTTGCAATGCCAAAGTGCATTTTCAAGTTTGAGACTGAGTCATTGAAAATGCACCTTAGCGACAGATGGTGGGAGCTCATTACTTCCTGTGTTTTGACTGAGTTTTGAATAGTCTTGAAGATCTTTATCTTCCCACCAAGGCTTTGGGGGTATGTGAGTGCTGTGTAGGCATTTTAAATTTTACTCAGAGAACTAGATGGTGGAATTCTCATCTTTCACAAATGGGACTTCTTCAGCTTCCTCTTCTTAATTTCTTCTTTTTATTTAAATTACCATTTACGTACCAGAAACTCAAGTTGCACTGTGCACTTTCCATATGGTATCTCATATAATGCTCGTGATCACCCAACAAAGTAGGTATTATTGCTGTCCCCATTCTACAGATGAGGAAATGGAGACTTAAAAACATAATTAAATTCTCCAAGTCAAGCAGCCCGTTAAGTGGCAAAGCAAGGATTTGACCCCAGGTGTGTCTGACTACAGGACTCACCAAGCGATGTTGCAGAATAGAATGGTTGTCCTGGAACTGGACCCAACTGCTTATATTGGGGCGAGCGACTCTGACTTCAAGTTCCATTAGCTGGCAGTGATACTGACCTAGTTTCTTCCCCTGTGGTTAGTGGTGTGAGAGTCACCATGCTTGGATATTTCAGATCATCTGGGATGTTGAAGGGATATTGATGGTGCTTGTCTTCTCTGACCACAGGTGGCTGTGTTACTGCAACGTGCCCCAGTTCTGTGACAGTCTACCTCGGTATGAAACCACCCAGGTGTTTGGGAGAACCCTGCTGCGCTCAGTCTTCACAGTTATGAGACGACAACTCCTGGAGCAGGCGAGGCAGGAAAAAGACAAACTGCCACTTGAGAAACGAACTCTAATCCTCACCCACTTCCCAAAGTAAGAGAGCACTCCTGCAGGTCTTTGATCCTGGAGCTTGAGATCGATGCACACGTTCCAAAGCCTGTATCAGCCACGAGGTCAGGAATGATAGCAAAAGCGTCCCAGGGAGGAGGCAGAAGGGACCCTCTCCTTCTCACCTCCCTTTGTGAGTCGTCTTGGGATGCATCTGTTATTAGCTGCAATCTGTGTTGCTGGCACTTGTAGCTCCCTGAGCCCCAGCTCATCCCACCCGAGTCATTGTGTCTGGGTCTCGGGATGGGGAAGCTGCCAGGAAGCTAGGGGACCATGGGGGAGAGTGGTAGAAGCAGTTTCCATCTACTCAGAAGTGGTGCAGGACAACTTTAGTTTGCTGGGTGTTTTTCCATCCCAGATCTCTAACCCTTTCTAAGACCTGGTGAATCACTCCTGCCTCAGCCACAGTCGGCCTGCCCCCTCACTCTAAACTAGACCCCACCAGTGGGCTGGAAAGGAGTAGAGAGGCTTCCTTTAAAATGATCTTTGTACCTCTCTACTCAGTTTCTTTTTCTTCATTAAAAAAATTTTTTTAATGTTTATTTTTGAGAGAGACAGAGAGAGAGAGCAGGGGAGGGGCAGAGAGAGAGGGAGACACAGAATCTGAAGCAGGTTGCAAGCTGTCAGCACAGAGCCTGACGTGGGCCTCGAACCCACGAACCGCAAGATCATGACCTCAGCTGAAGTCAGACGCTTAACCAACTGAGCCACCCAGGTGCCCCTCTACTCAGTTTTTTAGAGAATATGCCTGACTCCTATGCACCTTGCTTTCTGTACCTGCCAGAGCTTCCAACATATAAATAATCACTTACATATTTTTCAAATGAAAGAAGTGTGTCAAAGGAATAGGGAGTTGCAGCGCTGTAACATTGACATTGGAAGTGCATTTTCGGTGCTAAGAACCAAAAATTGAAGCTAAAAGGCTGACTGCTCATGAGAGGGGCTGAGGATGCAGTGGCCAACTTGTCATGGAGCAGTGACAGCAAGACATGAGTGAGACGGTTCATTCTGGGGCATCATTCTGCCCAGAGCAGCACTTTGGTGTGGGGGAAGTCGAAGGTATAATTTGAAAGGACTTTCTAGGTATGATAGAGTCTGTCTTCCCCCGCCCATTAAGAACTGCTCATGTAGAGAAGAGATGAAGAAACGAGGTATTCTTTAACCAAAGACTGATAATACCCTGTTTTAGCAGGGAAACTAGATTTTTATTAAGTTACAATTATTGTATTGCCCAGTTTGTTTCTCAGGAAAGATAGCTTTAATTAAAAAAAATTGTTTTTTAATGTTTATTTTTGAGAGAGAGTGTGAGAGACAGAGCACGAGTGGGGGGGGGGGGGGGGGAGAGAGAGGGAGACACAGAATCCGAAGCAGGCTCCAGGCTCTGAGCTGTCAGCACAGAGACCTACACAGGGCTCCAACCCACAAACCATGAGATCATGACCTGAGCTGAAGTCAGATGCTCAACTGACTGAGCCACTCAGGCGCCCCAACATAACTTTAATTTTAAAGAATGTTAGGTCTAAAACAACCACAAAAATGGTTTTTTGATAGAAATTGACTGAAAATTCCTTGGCAGTGTAACACAAATCTTGAGCCGTGGGTAGAGGGCATCATGGGTAATTCTGATGAGCTTTAGCTGAATGCCCAATGTTTGTACATAAATCCTAGCTTCCTGATTTTCAATGTATTATTAAGCAGCTGGTACCTGAGACAGGCATGACACGAACACTTCGGCGTTCTCCGGGAAAGAAGGTTCAGCACCACTGAAATTGGAGTTTGGGTGTTTACCCCTAAATGGCTTATGATCTCTGGGCACACTCGTGTATTCGGTGGCTGCCTTTTAGCTTTCCTTAGGGATTTAAAGCAATTTTCTTATTTCTCTATTACATTTGCCACATAAGCAGCATTTTACACTTTCAGATTACAGTTGTCATTCTCTGTCTCCAAGCCAAGGAACAAAGAGGACCCTCCCCCTACCCCACCTTTTGCAGTACTTAAAGAGAAATTTTAATCACCTAACATAGTAACAATTTTTCCCCCATAGCAAAGTCATCTTGCTTCTTGGAGATATTTGCTAATTATAACGTGTTACGTTCCTTCATCCCATAGTTCTGGCGTGCTTCTGCTACTGAGTTAAAAAATCAGTGCTGCTTTTTTTTTTTTTTTTCCCTTCTCTATTACTAATGGTAGGGTAAAACTACCACCCACTTCTCCTTTGAAATCCCTTGTCATTGAATATAACAACATTGGGCCCAATAGGGATTTATCCCCACAGCCTTGGCAGCTGAATCATATATATTGAAGCTTGAGGTGCTGTGTGGGTCCTGGGCACTGTCTCAGACTGAGAGCTGTGACTGGCTTCATGCCATTGTGCGGGGTGGCTGTGGCTCTCACATGTACTTGCGGGGCTTACGTCCTTGTTGTCCTCCTCCTATGTGCCCTTTCTTCCACTTGGCTTTAACTCGTGCCTCTCCTCCCATCCACCTACTTACAGGGTTGTTTAAAAAATGTTTAGTGTCGGGGCGCCTGGGTGGCGCAGTCGGCTAAGCGTCCGACTTCAGCCAGGTCACGATCTCGCGGTCCGTGAGTTCGAGCCCCGCGTCGGGCTCTGGGCTGATGGCTCGGAGCCTGGAGCCTGTTTCCGATTCTGTGTCTCCCTCTCTCTCTGCCCCTCCCCTGTTCATGCTCTGTCTCTCTCTGTCCCAAAAATAAAATAAAAAACGTTGAAAAAAAAATTAAAAATGTTTAGTGTCTGTATTTCATTCTACAAGTGATAAATGCACCTGCTGATGAAAATACGAAAATTTGATTAAGAGATAACAAAGAAGCAAATGACTCCCCCATAGCCCTACCACTCTGAACTACTTTTAGTGTTTTTAGATATTTCTCTATTTCTCCAGGTAGTGTGTTCTTTTATTCTATATACAATTTTATATTGTGTGTGTGTGTGTGTGTGTGTGTGTGTTTATATATATATATACATAAAGCAAGCACTTTCTCATGACATTTCTGAGGCTGTTCTTTATTACAATGAAATAAATGTATTTACGTATATACATAAAACACACATACATGTGCATATAAAATTATTTTTCCTAAATTATTAATGGCATTATTCCTTGATGAGTCTTTGGAGGGCTTTGTGAAGAGTGTTCTGACCATGTAATTACTGATACAGAAAGAGCCTAGAAAAGGAAAGGAAATTTACTTCTGTGATGAAGGGCAGTTGGGAAAATCTTGAGGGCTGTGTAAGGTAGGAAAAGAGGAAAAGACCTCAAGCACCTTCTTTCTCATCAGCAAGATCAAAATGATCTCAGAATGTGTTGCTGTCAGCCTTTCCATAATTGGCAAGAAACACACTAAAATGTTTTAAAACGTAAGATAATGGTGGCTTGCTTAGGAAGTAGAAGTGACTCATGCAGTTTCTAGAAACCATGAATTTAAACTATCGAGTGCAGGTAGGTGTTCATTCAAGTGGTTTGTTTTTAAATCTGAGATTTAACCCGAGCAGCAAGTAAAAAGACCCCTTAGGACCTTTCCCCATCTGTTTTCACTTATGCAAAACAAGCTTCTCCCATCCCTGAAACCATTTAGAATTTTGCAGTCATTGATAAATGAGAATAGTGGTACTTTTAGTGATGGTGATGAGGAGGATGATATAGATCCTTGATCAGTTATCCAAAACCTTGATACTAATGTTTCACAGTTCAAATTTACAATATTTTGTAAAGGTAATATATAACATGTATATTATTAGGGCACCTGGGTGACTCATTCGGTTAAGTGTCCAACTTCGGCTCAGGTCATGATCTCATCGTTCATGAGTTTGAGCCCCCACTTCAGGCTCTGTGCTGACAGCTCAGAGCCTGGAGCCTGCTTCGGATTCTGTGTCCCCAACCCCCTCTAACCCTTCCCCGCCCCTCTCCCTCTCAAAAATAAATAAACAAAAAAAAATTAAAAATAACGCATACTATATATCATGGCTTTAGGGATGCAGGCAATCCCCCTAAATCAAATCCATTTATAATTATAAAAATTATAAATAGTTTTATGTTTGTTTGGGTCAGATTGTTGCCAGATGGGTTATGGAAGATCTTTTTTTTTTTTTTTAATGTTTATTTATTTGTGAGAGTGAGAGTGAGCAGGGGAGGGGCAGAGAGAGAGGGAGAGAGAGGATCTGAAGCTCAGTACAGAGACAGAGGGGGGGGGGGGGGCGACAACTCACGAACTGTGAAATCATGGCCTGAGCTGAAGTCAGAGGCTTAACCGACTGGGCCACCCCGGCACCCCTGGAAGATCTTTTAATTTTTTTTTTTTCAACATTTATTTATTTTTGGGACAGAGAGAGACAGAGCATGAACGGGGGAGGGGCAGAGAGAGAGGGAGACACAGAATCAGAAACCGGCTCCAGGCTCTGAGCCATCCGCCCAGAGCCCGACGCGGGGCTCGAACTCCCGGACCGCGAGATCATGACCTGGCTGAAGTCGGACGCTTAACTGACTGCGCCACCCAGGCGCCCCAAGGAAGATCTTTTTTTTTTTTTTATTTTATTTTATTTTTTTTTTTTTTTTTTTTAAATTTTTTTTTTCAACGTTTATTTATTTTTGGGACAGAGAGAGACAGAGCATGAAGGGGGGAGGGGCAGAGAGAGAGGGAGTCACAGAATCGGAAGCAGGCTCCAGGCTCTGAGCCATCAGCCCAGAGCCCAACGCGGGGCTCGAACTCACGGACCGCGAGATCGTGACCTGGCTGAAGTCGGACGCTTAACCGACTGCGCCACCCAGGCGCCCCAGGAAGATCTTTTTTTAAAGAGCTTGTGGATTTCAGAATTTCAGAGACAGGAGAGCGGACTCTTCATATTCAACCTTTGTTACACGATTGCCGTGTGAACTTCGGGAGGGCAAGGTGGTGGTTCTGTTCACTCTGTCCTAACAGCATCTGACACAGTATCTGGCGCTGGGTAGACACTCGGTCAGTGTTTGTTGAACGAATGAGTGGAGCATTTACTAGGGGTCAGGCACCATTTCGCGCCTGCACCTCAGCGTATCCCTCACGACTACCCTGCACAGGAATTACTGTTGATATTTCTGTTTTATGGAAGAGGAAGCTGAGGAAGAGAAAACTAAGAATGTGTCCCAAGGGTCACAGAAATTAAGTGTTGAGCTTGGCAAATGGATTCTCGAGCCCAGGCTCTTAGTCTCTTTTCTGTATCCTTCCGCTAGAATTAGTGTGCCTCAAGAAGAGGCTTGTAGGAAGGTACTTCAGTACCAGATGTATAGATCTGTGTGTGTAGTTAAATCATAGTTCTTCAATTTTGGTGTACAGAAGTCTAAGGTACTTATCAAAATGTGGTTACCCAGGCCTGTTCTCATGGACTTCAATTCAGTAAGCCCAGGTAGGGCTCGGTTATCCGTATTTCTAACAAGGTCTCATCCATTTGGTTTATAATATGACCGGAAGTATAACATAGTAGTCACTGGTTCTTTTTTAAAAATGTTTGCTTATTTTTGAGAAAGAGAGAGACAGAGTGCGAGCAGGGGAGGGGCAGAGAGAGAGGGAGACACAGAATCCGAAGTGGGCTTCAGGCTCCAAGCTGTCAGCACATTGTCAGAGCCCAACGTGGGGCTTGAACTCATGAACCACAAGAGCATGACCTGAGCCGAAGTCAGATGCTTAACTGACTGAACCACCTAGGCACCCTGGTTCTTTTAAAAAAAAATTTTTTTTTTAATTAACTATTTATTTTTGTTAAGTAATCTCTGTGCCTAACGTGGGGCTTGAACTCACAACCCCTAGATCAAGAGTCATATGCTCTTCTGACTGAGCCAGCAAGGTGCCCCTCAATCATTTATTCTAATCCTAGCCCTGCAGTTTATTAGTTGTGGAACTTTGTACCAGTTATTTAATCTCTTTGCTTGAAATTTTTCTTCTGTAAAACGAGTATAATAATGGGTTCCATTTCATAGGTTTGTTAGGAGAGCACCTGAGTTAATAATACATCAACCACGTAGAACAATGTCTGTCATGTAGTAAGAGTAGGCGTGTGATAATAAAAATAAAATATGTAACTCACTGGGTTGGTATGAGGATTCAATACGTTCATAGAACAGTGCAGGCACATGGCAAGCATTCGATAAATATTAGTTTTGCGGTGAACAATGACAGCTACATAGATGGTGGGAATCTTGCTCTGGGGCTTACTGAGGAATGCTCAGTGGAATGCATTCCTACTGATGTATGCTCTGTGCATTCTATGTTATGTCAATCTGTGCAGAATCAAAAGAGAATAAATTTGTGGAAATGCATTTCTTTATTTGAATATACCAGGCCCACCCACAGATCATCATTTGAGTCATAATTCGCGATCATATTTCTGAGTTGAAGGTGAGAGGCTGATGTTGGGGTGCTTGCCATAAATGGTTAGGGTTTTCATCCTTCTAGTAATATATTAGTAATATATTTTGATCTTATTATTGCTTTCACTCTTGTGTCTAGGTTTCTATCCATGTTAGAAGAAGAAGTTTATAGTCAAAACTCTCCTATCTGGGATCAGGATTTTCTCTCAGCCTCTTCTAGAACCAGCCAGCTAGGAATCCAAACAGGTAAATTTCTTTTTGCATAAATCAGAGAACAACCAGAATGTGTTAGTCACAGCTCACTCTGCATTTATTTGTGGGTTTTTTTTGTCAAAAAATCGAAGAACAGAGCCGGCCAAAAAGTAACACCTTGGCAAATCTTACATGTGCATCTCGGTTAATGAAGAGAGCAGGTGCAAATCAGTTAAAACAACCCCTCCTTGTGCTATTGAGTTTGCTTAGCTTGCACATTAGGAGGTGTAAAATGCCGTACAGCTCAGCTCTGTAGTCAAATGCTGGCTTTTTTTTTTTTTTTCAACGTTTTATTTATTTTTGGGACAGAGAGAGACAGAGCATGAACGGGGGAGGGGCAGAGAGAGAGGGAGACACAGAATCGGAAACAGGCTCCAGGCTCTGAGCCATCAGCCCAGAGCCTGACGCGGGGCTCGAACTCACGGACCGTGAGATCGTGACCTGGCTGAAGTCGGACGCTTAACCGACTGCGCCACCCAGGCGCCCCAAATGCTGGCTTTTTAAAAAGACACTTAAAGTGTTGGTCAGTAGTGGCCAGATATGCCCAGGAATCAAGCCTTGGTCTGGTTTCGGAATCTGTGATGTCAGTTTCGTGCAGCAAGTTACTGTCACGGATAAAGGTAGGGTGGTGAGTGGAGGAGAGCCATCTTGAGTCTCAGGTCGTGAAGTTCTTCCTAGTGGGGCCAGAGCATCCTTGCCGTTGCTTTGGGTGGCAGCAGCTAGTATTTTGTGACGGAAGAAGGCGTGTGACTTCTAGAGTCCCACTGATCCCAGAGAGAGGCTCTGAACTGCTGCCTTTGACGCCAGGAAGACTCGGAGAAGTTTGGCAAGAGATGCCAAAGCAGTCATTCCTATGTGGCCGTGGGGAAAGCAGAATGCAGAATTTCCATATTAGAGTTTTTAGTACATCTAGCTCAGTGTATAGTATTTTTGCCTCTAGCAAAAAAAAATCTTTTTTGCAAATGGTAAAAGTCACCTTCTTTACTGTACGGTTCTGTGAATTTTGACAAACACATGCAGTTAAATAACCACCAGTACCATTAAAATACAGAATAGTTGCTTCACCCCGGAAAATTCCCTTGCAACCCTCTGTAGTTCGTTCATTGCCCCACCACCAGCCTTGGCAACCACTGATTTGTTTTTTGTTCCCGGAGTTTGCTTTTTCTAGAATGTCATATGAATGGAATCATATGGTACACCATTTTCTGAGTCTGACTTCTTTCACTCAGCATAATGCATTTGAGAAGGTGATTAATAATGTTTTTCTTATCTAGCGCCTAAGTTTGGATGTAAATATAATTAAATCCCTACAAAGCAGAGTACTTAGGGAATGAGGTATTTTGGTTTGGATCAAATCCTTTTTGTTTGAATTCTTGTTTTTAGAGACCCCAGTTTCTAGCATTTACGGACATATCCTCTGTAGTGACTGGGCATGTCCTCTGTATTGCTCTCTCTGTCCCTGTGCTGTTCACTTTGTCTTTATCTCATCTGGTTTTCTTTTTTTAAAATTTTTTCAACGTTTATTTATTTTTGGGACAGAGAGAGACAGAGCATGAACGGGGGAGGGGCAGAGAGAGAGGGAGACACAGAATCGGAAGCAGGCTCCAGGCTCTGAGCCATCAGCCCAGAGCCCGACGCGGGGCTCGAACTCACGGACCGCGAGATCGTGACCTGGCTGAAGCCGGACGCTTAACCGACTGCGCCACCCAGGCGCCCCTCTCATCTGGTTTTCAAATAACATCTCTCCCACAAACCCTCTCCTTGCTCCTCCCATGCCTTCCAGCAAGGACTGTATCTCTTTTCTTCCAAACTTTCACAGAACCTTGAATATATCTTATCTTCGGTTTTCTAGCTTGGCTGTGTGGTGGCCTCACTTGTGATTGAAAATAATATTGATTTCTGAGGCTTCTCCCAAAAGAGTGATGTAATTGGTCTAGCCTGGACATTGAGAATTTTAAAAGCTCCCCAGGTGATTCTGATGTACAGCCGTATTTGAGAACCGCTGTGTCACGTAGCACTTACCTCGTGCTGTCCTAACCCCACTTTTTTTCTGTAAGTCTTCTGTCTCCAGTGAGTGTGGTGGTCAGAGGCTGTTTGCCACAATCATAATAACAGACTTCCATTAAGTCCTTGCCTGTGAAGTCTGCTTCATAGTGAATTAGCTCAAGCCCGGAGAAGTTGGTATTATTATCCCCTTTATATAGATGAGAAATAGAAGCTCAGAGAGGAGCACCAAGTTGCCCACAACCAGAGCTCCTAAGTGATGGAATTGGGTTTCATGCCCAGTCTGTGAAATTCCTCAACTACTACACCCCATGAAGAGCCAGCCAGACCTCCAGCCAGGCTTTCTAGCATGTGCTGTGAATGTGCCGGCAGATAGACTCTTGTGGGAGGAGTGAGTGAAGAGCAGTTTCCTCCTTCAGGCAGGAGGACACCAAAGCAATTCAGCAGGATCAGCTGAGTTCTTTGCTGGAGGGTCTTCCAGAGAGGATTCCTCTTTGTGAAAACTCCCCTTAATCTTTGCCCTCCTGGAATGCCTCCCTGGTGTGTTCAGCTTCTAGCGCATTTTATGTCTTAGCACAGGATGGAGAAGGCAGAGGTTGTGTCTGACTCTCGGGGAGTTCCACATTTATTTGTGTGGCTGAGGTTGTAACCCGGTTGAACTGCATTGTCCTCTTTAGTGTTACCCAAAGCTGTCAGAAGCAGGCTGCCTTCTCCTTTTTTTTTTTTTTTTTTTTTTTTTTTACTGTAATTGCAGTGTGTTCTCTGGGGGGAAAGAAGAGTGTAATCATCTACTTAATTGGCATGTCTGCACATCTATGCAGCTGTGATAAATGACATTCGTAATGATGGCTCTGAAGTTTTGCAAGATACTCAAATGTCTTCAGAATAACCAGAGCTTCCCCTTTGTGTGCAATCACTCCAGTGCACTTTGAGATTCAGAAGGCCTGTTTCCTGGAAGGAAAGCCATATGTATGTGTGTATATATACACACACACATATATATATATGGCCTGGCACTCTGGTATATTCTCCGTGCTGTGGAATGGTGTCTCTCTGTAAACTTACTCCATCACTTTCTTGGCTGTTCAGAACGTCCTCTGAGGACCGAACTGTGGCTGCATTGAAACTTAGTTGAACGTTCTCTCTGGGCATCTGGCTTTACTGCTATACTCTGTCCTGTACGTGACCAGTGCCACTGAAAATGTCTGTATTCTTCATCTGCTCTCACCACACTAGCTACAAATCAGCAGCACACTGGCAAAGCAATATCCTATTTCTGACAATGGCTTTTATAAAAGAAAAGAAAAGAAAAGAAAAGAAAAGAAAAGAAAAGAAAAGAA
>NW_024412400.1:22038751-22048685 GCF_014898765.1 Herpailurus yagouaroundi | reverse complement strand
AAAAGAAAAGAAAAGAAAAGAAAAGAAAAGAAAAGAAAAGAAAAGAAAAGAAAAGATGTTTTTTTAATTTGTAAATATTCTCAAACTTACAGAAAAGTTATAACAATAGGACAAAGAAATCTGGTATTTTCTATATCCTTCGCCCAGATTCACCACTTGTTAACATTTTGCCATACTTGGTTTATCATCCTCCCTTCTTTTTTTTTTTTCTAAACTATTTGAAAGTTGCAAACCTCATACCCCTTTACAGAGCACAGTGAATATCTCCCAAGAACAAGGACATTCTCTTACTTAACAGCAGGACAGTTATCAAAGTAAGGAATTTAAGCTTGATGCAATATTATTACCTAACCTATAGGCTATTTTCCATTTTTGCCTCTAATCACAATCCTGTGGTTTATAGCAATTTTTGTCTGACCTCAGGAGGCACATGATGTTGGCCTCCCTCATTAATTGTTGGTATAAGCTTGATCACTTGGTTATGATAGTGTTTACATGGTTTCTCCACTGCAGTGTTAACCATCTTTCCTTTTGCAATAAAGAAGTATTTTTGTAGAGAGACACTTTGAAACTAGCCTGTCTTCATCGAAATTATACTCCCAAGGTTTAGCCTGCACAGATGATTCTTCCTTGAATCAATTATTACATGCTGGCTGTCAAGTGTTTTTTCTACCCCCTAATGTCCATGATTCCTTCCTTTTTATTTATTGGTATTCTCCTATAAGGAAGACCTTTACCTTCTCCCCACTTATTTATTTATTTAATGATTCATTTATTATTATCATGTTCATTTTGGCCCCATGGCTGTTATTTTATTTTAATTAATTCATTCATTTTTAAAAGATTTTATTTTGAAGTAATCTCTACACCCAACGTGGGGCTTGAACTTATGACCCCAAGATCAAGAGTCACATGCTCCGTCGACCAAGCCAGCCAGGTGTCCCTCCATGGCTTTTATTTTAAAGATGATTTTGTTGTGGTGTTGGGCAGGAATGGGATGGTTGCATGTGCACGTGGTTCCTTGTTGCTTAAGAAAGGAGTCATCTAATTCCTGTTTTTCTTTTTGGGGCTAGTTATCAGTCCACCTCCTGTAGCTGGGACCATTTCGTATAATTCAAACTCATCTTCCCTTGAGCAACCTAATGGAGGGAGCACCAGTCCTTCCTGCAAAGGCTCTTCTGGGCTTGAGGCAAACCCAGGTAAGCTTGTAAGGGGGCATAAGAGAGGGCAATGATTGCCATAGAAGTCCTGTTATCTCAGGAGTGCAAAAGGTAGATTTAGACCAGCTACAGATTGTGTATGTCCAGGATTTTTATGGCTGGAAATCACTTTGAGCTGAATTGGTTAGTTACAAAATGCAACCCAAATGCAGAGTCTTAAACAACAAAGCAACCCAAAATGCAGAGTCTTAAAGCCATAATCATTTATTATCATAGCTCACTCATTCTGTGTTTCCTGGTAGGTTGTTGATCTCAGCCAACCTCATTCAGTCAGTCTTTGCTAGGCTTGCTCATGAGCCTACCTATTGACTGGGGGCTCTGTTCTGGGCTAGAGCACTTAAACTGGAGCATCTCTGTTCCAAATATTTCTCATCTTCCTCCTGGGATCACTGGGCTGCTTTTCTTGGAGCAGAATATGTCCTTCTGACAATGGCAGAAGTACCAGAGAACAAGTAGAAATACAGTTTCTAGAAGCCTGGACTCAGAACTGGTATACCGTCACCCCTGCCTTATTTTGTCAACTAAAGCCAATTACATGGTCGAACTCAGATTCAAGGGGTGGAGAAATGTACTCTTACTTCTTTTGTAGGAAGAACCACAAAGTCACATGGCAAGAGTGTGGGTACCAGGAGGGTAAAGAATTTGGCTGCTAATGTAATCTGCCATGTGGGCAAAACCATCTCTTAACCCTAAAGGCATTTCCTAGTTACAGAATGTTTTGAAGGTTGTCCTTCTGTCCATGGGCTTAACATCTTGTCAAGATATGACCAAATCTTGACATTAAAGAAGTGTCAGACCAGAGGAAAGAAGAGAATTTTAAATGCAGTACCACATATTTAACATGTGTGCCACCATTTACTTTCTCACTTCCATGGGAGATGCCACTCATCAATGCAGAAACTCTTTGCCAGTGAGCTTGGATGTAGCCTCAGATACTTTCTTACAATGACACTAACAGCAATTTATCGAGTTTGGGGCATGTTATTATAAACCTTGGCTACAAAATAAATAGTTCAAAGCATTACTTTTTGGGGAATCATAGAATTTGGAGGCATGTTGGTCAAATGACTGAAAAGATTCTCATTTACAACTAAAAAAGAATTATAATAACAAGAACTCAACAAAAGCCATTTATTTTATTTTATTTTTTTTATTATTTAAAAAAAAATTTTTTTTTCAATGTTTTTATTTATTTTTGGGACAGAGAGAGACAGAGCATGAACGGGGGAGGGGCAGAGAGAGAGGGAGACACAGAATCGGAAACAGGCTCCAGGCTCTGAGCCATCAGCCCAGAGCCTGACGCGGGGCTCGAACTCACGGACCGCGAGATCGTGACCTGGCTGAAGTCGGACGCTTAACCGACTGCGCCACCCAGGCGCCCCAACAAAAGCCATTTAATAAGTGGCATAATGTTTATGGAAGCATCTTATACAGACAAGATACGTTACATTGTTCTGCTCCTTTAACTAAAGATGTGTGGAAATGTGCCTAGTGGGATTCACAAGTGAGGAATAATTAGATTTGAACATCTAAACAAATTTTAAACTTATTGTAAAAATAAATTTATGACATTTTATGACAGGGGGAAAAAAAGAGGAAAAACCAACCATGATAGTAGAAAGAACAAACAAGCCACCATGTAATCTAAGGAAGAAAGTGGGAAAAAGTTATCTTTGCCTGGCCTTTCCCAGCATGTGACTTGTCAAGAATGGCCCTACTCACTTTGTGGGGTATCATTTTATGGCAAAAAAAGTATCGTGAGAGATAAAGAGGGATTTATTTATTTATTTATTTATTTATTTAAAGTTTATTTATTTTGAGAGAGACAGAGACAGCACAAGTGGGGGAGGGGCGGAAAGAGAGGGAGGGAGAGAGAGAATCCCCAGCAGCCTCCACACTGTCAGCACGGAGCCTGACGTGGGGATTGAACTCATGAAACCATGAGATCATGACCTCAGCCCAAACCAAGAGTTGGAACCTTAACTGATTGAACTACCTGGGTGCCCCAAGAGGGTTATTTTATAATGAGAAAATTAAATTCTCTAGCAAAATAAACATTTCATTAGTATAGGTCAAATATATATAGTCATACATAATATACATGTACCTATACATATACACGCATGCGTACATCATAAAAGAAAATTGCCGGAACTGGAAAGAGAAACAACCCAATCAACCAATAGTTGAAGGCTTGAAGCAACATCTCTGAGTAATTCATAGTTCAAATAGACAAAGCTATCAAAAAGATACAGAAACCCTGAAAACATAATCAGTAAGCTTACTCTAATGGATATACAGGGATCATTACTCCTAAAAGTCATACAATACACATTACTTTCAAGAAGACAATACACATTTACAATTAATTGGTCATATTTTAGGTTCTAAAGTAAGTTTCAGAATTTTTGATGTTTTGTTATCATATGAACCATGTTCTTTGACCACAAAGAGACTAAATTTAGAGATTAATAACCAGTGATAACTGAAATCACCCCTTGCATTTGCAAATGAACACATAACTCATATAGCAAGTTAAAAAATTATCATAGAAAGTAGAAAATATTCTGAATGTATCTGTGGTTGGTGATTATTGGGACCTCCTCCCTTCTCTTTCCCATCTTCCACAGCCACCCCTTCCTGGGTAAATGGAGAGTTGACTTCCATGCCCATCAATGTTAATAGAAAATTAGTTGGATTAGTTGTCACGTATTATCTGCTTTGTATTTACGATCACCCATTGTTTGCCCTTTTGTTTTGATCATCACAGGAGAAAAGAGGAAAATGAATGACTCTCATGCCTTGGAGGAGGCCAAGAAACCCCGGGTTATGGGGGATATTCCAATGGAATTAATTGACGAGGTCATGTCTACCATCACGGACCCTGCAGCAATGCTTGGACCAGAGGTCAGCAGGGTAAACCAGAGCAGCCACCTGGTAGCCCTTTTCTGTCTCCAACTGTTGGAAGTGGGGGTGGTATCACTGAGAGATAGCATGTTATGTTACCCTGGTTTACATTCAACCAGGTGGTCAAGGTGTGGAGGGCAAGAAAAGCTGGTGGAGAGGTGGTTCCCCTGGGTGGATATCACACCACAGAGAAATATGCTAATAATCTCACACAGCTGAAGGTGTTCCCACCTCCCTCAGCTCTTTAACTTGAAAAATTTAAATCCTGACAAATGTTATAAAAATTTCGTGATGGAGATTCATAGTTTTTCCAATTTAATTTTTTTTTATTAAGTTTATTTTTTTGAGAGAGAAAGAGAACACAAGAGGGGAGAGGCAGAGCGAGAATCCCAAGCAGGCTCCGTGCTGTCAGAGCAGAGTCCAATGCAGGGCTCAAACTCACGAACTGTGAGATCATGACTTGAGCCACAATCAAGAGTTAACCAAGTGAGCCACTCAGGTGACCCCCCCCCCCCAGTTTCTTTATTTAGATTCACCAGTTGTTAACATGCCACATTTGCATTTCCTCTGTCTCTCTCTCCTGTGAACCATTTGGAACCATTTCAGAATTAAATATAGATGTCACAACATTTCACCCTATTTTTACCTGTATTTCTTAAGATAAAGACTATTCCTTTACATTACCACAGTGTAGCTACCATTCAGAAAATTTAGCCAGGTCACAACATTTTTTAGTATATGGATTGGCAAACTACAGCCTACAGGCCAAATCCAGCCCACTGGCTGTTTTTGTAAATAAATTGTAATTTAAACATGTTGTCTATGTCTGCCTTGCACTACAAGAGCAGATTTGAATAATTAAGACAGCTGGTGTAGGACCTACAAAGCCTAAACTACTTGTTACCTGGCCCCTTTATAAGAAAGTCTGACCCTTGGCCTAATGTATAGAGAGCCCATATCTGAATTCCCCATATAACCATATTATGTCCTTTATAACATTTGTTGCTGTTGTTCAAGGATCAGCCAGGGATCATGAATTGCGTTTAGTTCTTTCTCTTCATCTCTTTAGTCTCCTTTAATCTAGAAGAGTTCCCCCGTCCGTTTTTTGTTTTTTTTTTTAAATGGCAGTTCCATTTTGAAGAATCCTGCTCCCTAGTTTTCCATAATGACCCCTTTTGGATTTGTCTATTTATTCATGATTCGATTCAAATAAAGCATTTTTGGTAAAAATTTTGCTGTTATCCCATTGCATTGCATCCACGGGCAGGGCAGTTTAAGACATTTGTGAAAGCTTCCAGGAAATGAAGAGATGTCTTGGAGATTATCTTATAAAATATCTTGTAAAATTTTTTTAGCGTGGCTCTGCTCCATCAATTTTTAATTTGTCATGTTTCCTTAGATATTTGTTTGATAGTATTGAGGATAATTCAGAGAACAGGAATGTTTTAAGAGAAAGATCTCATTGTAAGATTATTCTTCTCATTTCTTGTTAGATATATATATCCAGTCCTGGGAATCTAAGACTGTAGTACCTTTTCTGTACTTGTCTTTCAAGGAGTTAGTACCTTCGCAAATTAGTTCAGCTCGGTTTTTCAGCTGTGACGTGTGGATGTGATCACACATTTCCAGATTTGTTGGGTGGATTTGATAGTGAACTGGAGTTGGCTCGTATAGGCGTACACAAGGCAGTTGTTAAATTTTCAGGAATTTTGTGAGCTGGTTGTTAAATGCAATGTTAGCTTGAAGTTGACCACAGTGGAACCTGGTCACCTGGGCAGCCAGCTGTAGACCAACGGGATGAGCAAGTGCTACCGTTTGGGGCTGTTCTTCCCCGGGAGCTATTTGTTGAACATTTACCTGCACATCCCTGGGTGGATTAAATAGGATGGGGAGCATGAAGTGCCAGCACGGGATTGTGCCACCAGCTGTGGTGGAGAGTGGGTCAACAGATGACCCTCTGGAAAGAAAACTATCTTCCAAAAAGAGGTGCTGACACTGTAAACGTGACTGCCACTGTCGGGACTGCAGTGAGAATTTGGGGGGGGGGGTCTGTCATCCTGAGGGTTCTACAAAGTTCAGCCAGATGGGATTCCTCTAGACCAAAGAGTAGCACACAGGCCAAATCTGGTCTGCTCTCCCTCTGCTTTTAAATAGTGTTTTATTGGGACACTACTACGCCCATTCACGTGTGTATGTCTTTGTGGCAACAGTGTTGACTAGCTGCCACCGAGACCTTCTATTTACGATCTGGCCCTTTGCAGGAAGGTTTGATGACTCCTAATCTACAATAAGTATGCATGTACGCATATAATACTG
Organism: Herpailurus yagouaroundi; assembly: GCF_014898765.1. NCBI lineage: Eukaryota > Metazoa > Chordata > Mammalia > Carnivora > Felidae > Herpailurus > Herpailurus yagouaroundi. The sequence goes on along the minus strand of NW_024412400.1, from coordinate 22,042,242 downwards.
TAATCTCTCAAAATGTTTTGTCTCCCTTTTCTGTTTTGTTTTCGTAACTGGTATATGTTGTTTGGGTCCCTGAAAATCCACAAATGAGCATCTTATTAGAACAAGTAGAGAAACATTGAGAGATCCCATCTCCATTGTCTTAAGAGAAGAGCTCTGCCTAATTTCTCTTGTCTCCCACATTGCAGACCAATTTACTGTCAGCACATTCAGCCAGGGATGAGGCAGCGAGGCTGGAGGAGCGCAGGGGTGTGATTGAATTTCACGTGGTTGGCAATTCCCTGAACCAGAAACCCAACAAGAAGATTCTGATGTGGCTAGTCGGTCTCCAGAATGTGTTCTCCCACCAGCTGCCCCGGATGCCCAAAGAGTATATCACACGGCTTGTCTTCGACCCGTAAGTGGTGCTCGACTGCCTGGCTCTTCTTTCTTTCTTATTTCCTTTTTAAATGAAGGAGGAACCACTCAGATACTAGAAGTCAGCCAGGGTCACTGAATCCTGCTGCCTCTTGTCATGCCAGGGAATACAGAGCTCCATCAAGTTAAGTGCCATGTTTAAAAGCAGTAAGATTAATTGTTCAACAATTTATACATTTTTTTGTTAATAATAACGAAGGTTTCTACTTTGAGTGGCTCGTGACTATCCTGTGCTTCATTCATTACAGTAGTGAAGTATTAACACCAAGAAGGGTCCCACTTCTTTCATAGCCAAAAACATGCTTGATTTTGGTATCTTAACAGGTACCACTGTTGCTGGGTCTTAACTATGGGAAGATTCCTGAGCTATCAGACAGGTACACTTGAAAATCCGTTGCTTTAAGTAAAACCCCAACAACAGAAAACCTAAAGGTCTCTAATTGAATGTATTTTAACGCATATAGCCCCACAGCCTATGTGGACTGTGATCCCTGCATGTGACCATTCAGTGTGACATTTTGGAAGTTCTGAAGAGATGCTACAGTACAAGTTTTGACGAACTGTACATGTGGATTTGTATTCTCTTCCATCATGTTTCTGTAATATTTTTGAGTAAGAGTAAACTCTTCAGAAACATGTGCCACATTTGTCCACGACTGTGCCTTCCCTCTGAACCCTCAATTTGGGACCCTTGGCATTGAGTGTAGCACCATTCCAGTACCGGTGAGCACCTCCACACATACTTTGTCCTTTATTTGTAAACCTCAGGCCCTTCGTAGGTGGCTGACATTTTTTTTGGATGAATGAAGTCTTGTGCAGGCAAGCTTACTCTAGAGTTCACATTGAGAATGTTCTGTGCTGGCTTCAGCAGCTCATACACTAAAATTGGAACGATACAGAGAAGATTAGCATGGCCCCTGAGCTAGGATGACATGCAGATTCTTGAAACATTCTGTATTAAATAAAAATGAAAATAAAAATAAAAGAATGTTCTGCCAAGATAGTGGTTAGATAAAGGAAGCAGCCATAGAAACTCCAGAAAACCACTCCCCTCCTATCCTGGTTGGTTCATACGGCACACCCCAAAAAGTATTTTTATATAACCAAAATAGGTAAAACTTTGCCATAATCTTATTCTTTCAGGAAACACAAAACCCTTGCCCTAATTAAAGATGGCCGTGTCATCGGTGGTATCTGTTTCCGTATGTTCCCATCCCAAGGATTCACAGAGATTGTTTTCTGTGCTGTAACCTCAAATGAGCAAGTCAAGGTAAGGGTAACCCAAGGTGTTAGAAGAAAAACTGAATGCGGTGCTTCTCCCTAAAGTTGTGGAGCTTGGCAAGGTCTGTCTCTGTATCATGTCTGCAGAATGTCTAAAGTGGAGTTCAGGACTTTCCGAGAAGAGTTTTCTGGCTGCAGGTGTCTGTGTATGTGTGTGACAAGAGTAGATGGTTCCATATCCCAATAGGTCAGCTTCTCCCAATGGTTTGGACCTGGGGCAAGGAACAAGGACCCCACACAGCCCCAAATGCAACTGAAGTACAGTCTATGGCAAGTGAAGGGAGGTTCGAAAAGAAATCTCACTGTTCATTGTTAATTTCCACACGCACAGGCACACACACACACAGTTGGTAATGCTGAACCACCAGAAAGGATGTGGCGTGGGCTACATGACTTAGGTGGCTTACACTTAAGGAAGATGTCTTATGGCTTTGTCTCTAAAACCAGTCAAGGGCTAAAGAAATTCTAGAAGGGAAGTCATGAAAAATTTGAAGAAATTTAGGTCTGTGTTTTAGAAGTATTCATGCTGGGTTTGGAATGTGGGGTGTGTGCGCGCATGTGCGTGTGCATGCCTACCTGTGTGTGTCTGTCTGTGTGTGTGGTTCATTTACCTTCCCACTTGGCCTTGGCATTGGTTCTTTCCTCCCCCGGAGCGAGGCTGTTACCTTGAAACTGCATTTGGTGTTGCAGTCTGACTGGAATAAACTGTAGACTCTGTTGTCAGAAAGACCTCAGATCTAGTGTATGTCTTGTTCTATTCTGCTGCTGCTTTTAGGAATATGGAACCAGGAAATGTGTTTTTATTATTCATTTGGTATTTTGGGAACCCTAAAAACTATCATGCAAAACTAGGGCAAATAGTGGGAAGACAATTAACTCAGGATTAGATAGCTGCTGAGAAAAATGACTGGAATGTCTGAGGCAACGTTGTCCAGTGAAATATGATGCAGTGTGCAAATGTGAGCCATGCATGTAATTTTAAGTTTTTGAGTAGCTACATTGAAAGAAAAGGAAACAGGCAAAATTATTTTTCTTTTCTTAATTAAATTTTCGATTTTTTGGGGTGCCTGGGTGGCGCAGTCGGTTAAGCGTCCGACTTCGGCTCAGGTCACGATCTCGCGGTCCGTGAGCTCGAGCCCCGCGTCAGGCTCTGGGCTGATGGCTCGGAGCCTGGAGCCTGTTTCCAATTCTGTGTCTCCCTCTCTCTCTGCCCCTCCCCCGTTCATGCTCTGTCTCTCTCTGTCCCAAAAATAAATAAAAACGTTGAAAAAAATTTTTTTTTAAATTTTCGTTTTTTGAAGGTTTTATTTAGAGCGCGAGTGCCCGTGGGAGAGGAACAGAGAGAGAGGGAGAGAGAATCCCAAGCAGGCTCCCCACTGTCAGCAGAGAGCCCAACACAGGACTCCCTCTTACAAACTGTGAGATCATGACCTGAGCCAAAATCAAGACGTGGATGTTCGGGCACCTGGGTGGCTCAGTTGGTTAAGCATCCGACTTCGGCTCAGGCCATGATCTCACGGTCTGGGGTTCAAGCCCCGCGTTGGGCTCTGTGCTGCCAGCTCAGAACCTGGAGCCTGTTTCGGATTCTGTCTCCCTCTCTCTCTGACCCTCCCCTGTTCATGCTCTGTCTCTCTCTGTCTCAAAAATAAATAAACATTAAAAAAAAAATTAAAAAAAAAAGAGGTGGATGTTCAACGGACAGAGTCATCCAGGCACCCTGGCAAAATTTCTTTTCTTTTCTTTTCTTTTCTTTTCTTTTCTTTTCTTTTCTTTTCTTTTCTTTTCTTTTCTTTTCT
>NW_024412400.1:22029252-22038741 GCF_014898765.1 Herpailurus yagouaroundi | reverse complement strand
CTTTTCTTTTCTTTTCTTTTCTTTTCTTTTCTTTTCTTTTCTTTTCTCTTTCCTTTTCTCTTTTTTCTTTTCTCTTTTCTTTTCTTTTCTCTTTTCTTTTCTATTTCATTATTTTTAAATGTTTATTTATTCTGAGAGAGATAGAGATAGAGATCACACAAGCATGGGAGGAGCAGAGAGAGAGAGGAGAGAGAGAATTCCAAGCTCACAGAGCAGAGCCTGAACGGCAAATTTAATTTTAACAACGTATTTTATTTTACCCACTACCCAAAGAGGTGTCACTGTGCTCAATGTCACAGAGAATCACTAATGAGACATTTTATATTCTTTGTTTTGTACTAACTCTCTGGAACCTAGGATGTGTTTTACACTTAGAACACGTCCCCATTTGGACTAGCTACATTTCAGGTGCTCCCTGGGCACATGTGGCCAGTGCTCCCATATCGGGCAGTGCAGATCTAGGGACACTGTTGCTTGCTCTAGCTGCAAAGAAGCAATGCCGTTTACAAAAAACAGCAGTAATTCACTGGTAGGAATCATTCTCTGATTGAGGGCTACAGCCAGTGCTGTGGGTACTTTGGTTTACATCAATGGCTTTACTCTGGTCACAGAGCCCATGATAGCTGCTGATTTCTTCTCATGAAGCACAAGTGGGGCTTTTTGTCTTTGACTCATAGTACTGAGCAGCAAATGATAAACAAAATTCATCAGTCATACATCTGTCATTCTGACTGGGGAAGGTGAGAGCCCAAATTGGCTCAAAACTGACGTCTCGCACTTTTTCCAAGGAATTCTGACAGCGTGTCTTTAGATGGTGCTGTTGCTATGTGTATCATTTTTTAGTTTCTGCTCGCCAAAGTGGGAAACAATTTCAAGTATGCAGAGTTTAGAAACGTACTTAAAAGCAAAATTTGTTTGGCTTTTCATAGGGAGAGGGAACTGGCAAACATGTCCTTAGTTTATGATTTCAGAAAAAGATTGCAAAGTTTTTGTTTGCAGAGAAAACTTACACCAAGCACCTTGTTTGGAGAGGTTGATTGAGGGTGACGTGGACGCTTTTAGGGCCACCAGAGGAAAACTAAAGGTATTTAATATGAATTGGATACTCTGTCTTATTACTTCCCAGAAGGGCAGTTTATTTTTTTCCCAAACCATGTAATTTTCTAAAGATTTGCAGGCAGGTGGCCAAATATTACAAACCCAGTAGGAGGAACTAGAAAAAGCCACTTTTTGTAAATGACTTGAAACTGTAGTTCTAGAAAATGAAGATTAGTCTTGATAAATGGGGAAGTTTGATAAAAGCAAGTGTTGGTGGCACCTATGTGGAAAAAACCTCAAGTTCATAAGTGGAGGTTTTAGATTTCTATTTAATATGTTAAAAATCTTGGCTAAATGATACTTTCAAATTTGCCTCCTCTCGTTTTAGAGAATCCAGCTTGCATATAAATTCCTGAGAATGAGGAAATAAGATTTGTATGTGACTTTATCTCACTCAGAGCACACGCAAGATAACATTTGAGATTTTACTTGAAGCTCGTCACCTGGTTTTAGAATTATCTTGTCATCTCAAAACTATTTGGATTTGTTATCATGCACACTTAAAGTTATGGAGCTAATATTTATATATCTTAATATTAAAATAAACACTGAGGTTGCTAGATGGATTTAGAAAAGAAAACCTTTGGTGCACCTGGGTGGCTCAGTTGGCTGGGCGTCCGACTTTGGCTCAGGTCATGATCTCACGTTTGTGAGTTCGAGCCCCACATCAGGCTTGTGCTGACAGCTCAGAGCCTGGAGTCTGCTTCGGATTCTGTCTCTCCCTCTCTCTCTCTGCCCCTCCCCTGCTCATGAGCTCTGTGTCTTCTTGTCTCTCAATAATAAACATTAAAAAATAAAAAAAAATAAAAAAAGAAAGAAAAAATAAGGTATCAGAAACTCAAATTTAAAAAAAATAAGTAAATAAAACCTTTGGTGATAGTTAACAATAAAGGTGGACCAATAAAGGGAGAAAGTTCTAGGTGAAAATCTAAACATTTGTATATAGTGGTTTAATATTGCTAATTGCCTGCCAAGGAAACATTTAAACTAATCAAGGAAATGTTTTACCTCTACTGCCAGTCACAGTACTAGACAGGATTTAAATTAAAAGATACAACCCTTACTCTTAAGTGATTAGAATCTGGAAAATTTATTTGGCAAGGTGACAAATAAGTGGCCAGTGATGAACAATATCTTATGTGGGTTTTGAGAAGCTATTTACAAAAGAACCATTACTGTTCATCTTGAGAAAAATTATTGGATTGTGGGCAAAGCTTAGAAAGTTTATGGCCTATTAACCCCTTGTAACAAAAGCCTTGCTTTCTTCCATCAACTTTATCTATGTTAAAGTGAGTTTTGTCAGAAGATGCATTTCTTATGAATTCCTAAATATTGCTATTTCTATGCCCATGCAGTTCCCTCCAACTAGCCAACCTTTTCTTTTTTCTAGTTTTCTTTTAATTTTTCTTTAAACATAATTTTTAATTACATAGATCATACATAAATACACTTTTAGGTAAAGCAAAAATCCCACTCCCCCTTCCCCCTGCCATCCCGCTATTGTCAACTTCGTGTGCAACCTTCCAGATGCTTCTTTACTGATTTACGTGCAGGGAAATGTACCTGTTTATAAGAGCGGCTATGTGTTTTGTTGCTGTTGACATAAACACTTTTCATAATGTCTTAGAGCTCTTTCAACTTTAGTGCATATATGTGCTTATTTAAACTTATAGTTAGATCAATTAAAATTAAATAAAATTTAAAATTCAGTTCCTCAGTCACACAAGTACTCAATAGCCACATGTGACTGATGGCTACCACATTGGATAGCATAGATAAAGAACATTTCCATCATTGCAGAAATTTCTATTAGTGCTGATATAAAGCTATTTTCTTTCTATAGTATTTAATAATGTGGAAGCAACTTAATTTATATAATATTCTCTATTGAAGACATTTATGTTTGGCGCACCTGAGTGGCTCAGTCAGTTAAGCATCCGACTTCGGCTCAGGTCATGATCTTACAGTTTGTGAGTTTGAGCCCCACGTCGGGCTCTGTGCTGACAGCTCAAAGCTTGGAGCCTGCTTCAGATTCTGTGTTTCTCTCTCTGTCCCTCCCCCACTCTCTCAAAATAAATAAACATTAAAAAATTTTAAAAAAGAAGACAGTTATGTTTATTTACAGATGTTTTCTTTCATAAACAGTGCTCTTTTTGGAAATGTTTTTCTGGACGCTGAGAAGTGGAATTACACAGAATTGAATATGGCCTGTCTGAAGTAAAAAAAAAAAAAAAAAAAAATTTCTAGATTGCCCTTCTCAATGGGCTTACCAATTTACATTTTTACCAGTGTAAATTGTTTTGCAGAGTACCGTTTCCCGTCTTTACTGACACTGGATACCATCAACCTTAGAGATGGTGACATACTCTTGAGTGACAGTATGTTGCATTTCCCGATGGAGTGCTCTAATTACTACTGAAGTTGAACGTCGGAATTTATTTTTTTTGGTGATACCTATGACTTGTTCCTGTGCTTTGACCATTTTTCTTTTTCTTTTTAAAGTTTATTTATTTTGAGACAGAATGAGAGCAGGGGAAGGCCAGAGAGAGAGGGAGGTAGAGAGGATCCCAAGCAGGCTCCACATTGTCAGTGCAGAGCCTGATGTGGGCGTCGAGCTCACAAACCACCAGATCATGACCTGAGCCAAAACTAAGAGTTGGATGCTTAACCGACTGAGCCACCCAGGCCACCCCTGTCTTTCTTTTTTTTGTACTGATCCCATAGAAGATGTTAAATCTTTGTAATATGTCTTACAACTGTGCTGTCAGTTGTCATTTGTGTTTTGTTTATGGTATCTTCAATTGCTTATAATATCTTTAAGGAGTTTTAAAATTTGAAGTAATCTACTTAATCTCTTCTTTCCTTTATACTTTTGCATTTTACATTTTTTTAGGAAGCCTTTTTGTACCCCTATGTTATAAACCCACTTTCCAATATTTCTTTATAATGCTTTTATATAAGTTTGTTTTTCTTTACATTTACATTTCCAATCCATCCTCTTACCTTGCTTTCCATTTGACAAACTCTTTTAAGGCCTAGCTTAAACATGTTCTTTTTCTTATGTACCTTCCTCCTTCCCCCTCTTAAATACCATACAGCCTTTTTCTTTATTGTAGGTACAAATACATGATTCTATACCAATGCTACACAATAGAAATATACTTTGAGCCTCAAATGCAAGCCACATACATAATTAAAAAATTTTTTTGGGGGGCGCCTGGGTGGCGCAGTCGGTTAAGCGTCCGACTTCAGCCAGGTCACGATCTCGCGGTCCAGGAGTTCGAGCCCCGCGTCAGGCTCTGGGCTGATGGCTCGGAGCCTGGAGCCTGTTTCCGATTCTGTGTCTCCCTCTCTCTCTGCCCCTCCCCCGTTCATGCTCTGTCTCTCTCTGTCCCAAAAATAAATAAACGTTGAAAAAAAAATTAAAAAAAAAAATTTTTTTTTTACATTTATTTATTTTTGAGAGACAGAGACAGCGTGAGCAGTGGAGGGGCAGAGAGAGAGAGAGAGAGAGAGAGAGAGACACAGAATCAGAAGCAAGCTCCAGGCTCCGAGCTGTCAGCACAGAGCCTGATGTGGGGCTCGAACCCACGAACCGTGAGATTATGACCTGAGCTGAAGTCAGACGCTCAACTGACTGAGCCACCCAGGTGCCCCACCACATACATAATTTTAAATTTTTGAGTAGCCATATTTAAAAGAGTAAAAAGAAACAGGTGCAATTAATTTTGTATTTTTTATTTAACCTAACATGTCCAAAATACTGTCATTTCAACATGGAATAAGGGTAAGCTGTTATTGAGCTTTTTTTCCCTGATGTGTATTTTACACACTCTAGTACATCTCAGTTTCAGCTAGTCACATTTCAGTTGCTCAAAAGCCACATGTGGCTATGAGCTACCATATTGAACAGCACAGCTCTATAGTGTTATTTTGTATTTATGGGTTTATCTTCCCCATTTTACCATCTTCTCCTCAAGGAAAGAGACATTTCATTCCTCTTTTTATCGAAGTTTTATTGAAATCACAATATTTCAGTATTGGGATATGTTTGTGGAAAGCTAAGATGTCCTTTGGGTAACATCAATGGAAGAATAATTTCTGGAAAAATCAGGTGGTAATACTATTATCCTATTCACTGGGCAGACCATCCCCTAATTATTATGCTTGGTCCGGGGATCTCTGCTTTAGAAGAGCATGGATATACAGGAGAAAGCCCAAAAGACAATGATTAGATTAATAAGGGGTCTTCCAGTCATGCCTTTTAAGGAAGGACTAAAACCTCAACGGTATTTCACATGGGGTTTGGGAGGTAGGGATGGGCATGAGAGAGTATAGTCTTGAAGGGCTTGAAGAGTTATTACGAGCAAGAATGATCCTTTGTTACTCTAAGAGTAGAACTAAGGTCAATAAGTAGAAATAAGAAAGGGTCAGATCTCGGGTAAACTTTAGGAAGAACTTCCCAACCATAACAATATCTGAAAATGAAATGACCTATGTAAGGACCAAGTGGTCCCCCTATCCTGGCGGGCTTCTAACAGCTCGCCTTTTCAGGATAGATGGCAGAAGCCTTCTAGCGTCACATGGGATAGAGAATTAGATCTAATGACTTCAAAGATCCTTCTCCCCCTGTGCAACTACATTTCCATGAGTAAGCACATTTGAGTTCTTTAGAAAAGTGTGTCACCAAATTCTAAAATATTTATGTGAGGGTATTTGTGTCTGGATGCTTGGATTTACTTTCCCCTCTTTTAATGAAGTTCTAAAACAGTCACTTTAAATGTATAGATTTTTGTCTAAGCTTTGTATATGACTGAAAAACCTGATACTTGCTTTTTTTTTTTTTGTATTTCAATCATTAATTTATTCAGAATTGTTCACTGTCTTTAGTTTACTTCTTATGTCTTCTGACTCTCTCAGAGATCCTGGGTTTCTTAGACCTCGCTCGGAAAGGCCTGATAAGACAAAGATGAAAACCCTGTCTATGTGATATGATTACATTTCTTTGGAAGGGTTGCTGATTTGTATACATACAGGAAACGCTTGGGTTAGTATTCTAGTAAAGATTAGCACTTTTTTTTTTAATGTTTATTTTTGAGAAAGAGAGAGAGGGCATGAGCAGGAGAGGAGCAGACAGAGGGAGACGGAATCTGAAGGGGCCTTCCGACCTGACAGCAGAGAGCCCGACACAGGGCTCGAACTCACAAACCATGAGCTCGTGACCTGAGCTGAAGTTGGATGCTTAACCAGCTGAACCACCCAGGTGCCCCTAGCAGTTTTCATTTACATTGCTCTTTGCATCTCAGGTTCTCAAATACTTTAAAGAGAAGCAGAAATCAGAATATTTAGTCCCCAAACTGCTTTATTAATATTCAGCCATCACTCTTTAGGTTTGAACTAGCCGCTTGTAGCTTTGGTGTGTTTTTTTCAAAGAACCAGAAGCTTGTATTTTTAAATGTTGATTATATCTCAGTTCAAGGATTTTGAATTTTTTGGTTTTGTAGGTCGTCTTCAAAGTTGAGAAATGTGAGAACGGATGTTAGTCTATGTTGGTAACATGTATCAAAGTACCAACTCCTAAATTTGCCAACATTTCCCAGTGAATTTGTAGGAATGTCCTTTCTCCAGAACCTAATATGTTTGTGTACTAACTTTCACATAGGGCTATGGAACACACCTGATGAATCACTTGAAAGAATATCATATAAAGCATGACATCCTGAACTTTCTCACATATGCAGATGAATATGCAATTGGTTATTTCAAGAAACAGGTAGGTTGTTCACGTGTAACTGTTCTGTCGTTTCTTTTCTTAGTATGTTCTCAGGTAGCCTTCATCCAAATAAGTTTTTCCTCTATCATTTTCTACTTACAAGAAGGACATGCATTTTTTAATCCTTAAGTCAATAGTAAGCTTCAGACTATAGTAGAGGGTATAACCAGCCCATAGTAAGTACTAAATAAATATTTGTTGGGTGAATGAATGAATGTCATCTATAAATGAAGTATTCTATTGCATCCTGATATATGGTATCCCCGGGCTAAGGAGAAATTTCCAGCCTAAGGACTGGGTAAATAGAGTTCTCCATCTATCAAACAAATAGTTTCAGCCTCTGGGAAGCTGCCATTTATGACAGCAGAAAGAAAATTCTGAAGTCTATGAAGGGCTTCAGACAATCCTTCTTCAGCAGCGCACATAAGGCTAGCAATGTGACTGCCACCTTGGTCCTTTCTTACCAGAAGTTTTCACCTCAACTTTTTTTTTTTTCGGGTTAAAGATAATATTTGTTTGTTTATTATTTTATTTTTTATTTATTTTGGGGGGGGGTTAAAGGTAGTATTTAAAGAATTATATCTAAATTTAGAAAAATGATGTATACTTGACTTATAAGATGCTCAGATCTTAAACCAACATTTTGATAAGCTTTGACAATTGTATATACCTGTGTAGTCATGACTGCAAACAAATAAGAATAGTGGTGTTCAACCCTGTCAGCTCAACTTTTTAAGGATTATTCTTTGGCTGCATATTTTTTTTTTAATAGTGCTTTATAATTCCTAAACACTTTCCTAACTACAAAAGCGATAACACAGTTATTGTAGAAATCTTGGAAGACCTAGTAAAGCAGAATGAAGAAAACCCACTTGTAATTTTACCGTCCCAAAGAGATTGACTGTTAATGTTTTGATATATACCTTTCTAGTAATTGTTCTCTGTGCGTGTGTGTTCATGTGTGTGTGTATATATATAAATAAAAACTTGGCTCGTAGTATATGTGATTTAATTACTTGCCTTTTTCACTTACTATATTCTGATCATTTGTTATGTAATTTTTGATGGTTCTCTGAAATTTTACGGTGTAAGTAGAAAATCAGTAAACCATTACCACATTTTTAGGACATTTAAGTATTTCTTGCACACAAGTGTACATTTATAAGTGTGTGTGTGTGTGTATGTGTGTTGCCCTCATCTATGTTAAGTTTGCTTAGAATAAGGGTCTAGAAGTAGTGTTGTTTCCAGACATATTCAAGGTTTTTGTTATGCATTGACAGGGACTGTAACAACTGTTCTTGTCAGCAGTATGTAAGGGGTTCAGGAATATATTTTTACTCCTTTCCTAGATAAATTGTGTGTGTTTGCATTTATTTGATCTTTGTGAAGTTTGACATGTTTTTTTCTTGTTCATTGATCCTTTGTATTTCTTCTTCTGTTTTTGAATTGCCAATTCATTGTCTTTTTGCCTCTTTTTCTACTAAAATCTTTATTTTCACAGTGACTTATGAAAAGTCTTGTATCTAAAGATATTAACCTTTTATTTTGTGATTTTTCTACCTTTCATCAGCTGTCTCAACATTGTTTATGGCTTTTTCATGTACAGAACTGTATTTCATGAATACATAAAATCTGTTAACTTCTTTTTTTATGTAAGTCTTGTGTGACTAGAGAGCTTATTTTCCTCTGATGTCAGATAGTTCATCTCCTATTTATTTTCTTCTCATTCTTTAGGATCTGTTTGTGACTTTTTAAATACAACTCACTTGGGAGAACTTGGTGGGATTGTTTTACTGAGGGCTTAAACATCATCCTTAGGCTGTACATACATTGCAAAGCTTGAAATATCAGTCATGTTTTTTTTTTTTTTTTTTAATTTTTTTTTTTCAACGTTTATTTATTTTTGGGACAGAGAGAGACAGAGCATGAACGGGCGAGGGGCAGAGAGAGAGGGAGACACAGAAATGGAAACAGGCTCCAGGCTCTGAGCCATCAGCCCAGAGCCCGACGCGGGGCTCGAACTCCTGGACCGCGAGATCGTGACCTGGCTGAAGTCGGACGCTTAACCGACTGCGCCACCCAGGCGCCCCTCAGTCATGTTTTTTAAATGACTTGTCTGTAGTCCTCTTTGAGGATTATGGCAATGATTGCTTGGAAAATAAGTTTTTGCTGAAAGGGAAGCAGGAAACTGCTGGTGATAGTTCTGAATTTCAAGTAATTTACTGCAAAGAAGTGAAATAGGCACTGTAGGGAGAGTTATGTTTATAATATATATTTATAATATATATCCTGAAATACTAGGTTACTGCAGGTTAAAGTATGTAAAAGAATAAATTTTAAATAAATGTCACTGAAACAGCTACACATTATGATGGTCTAGAAGTTTTTGCCTATACAGTAGGGGTTTCATTTCCTCAACATCAAAGTTCTAATTCTTATATATATAGGGGCGCCTGGGTGGCTCAGTCAGTTAAGTGTCTGGCTCAGGTCATGATCTCATGGTTTGTGAGTTTGAGCCCTGCATTGGGCTCCGCACCAACAACAAGGAGCCTGCTTGGGATTCTCTCTCTCTCTCTCTCTCTCTCTCTCCCTCCCTCCCTCCCTCTCCCTCTCCCTCT
>NW_024412400.1:21944723-22029152 GCF_014898765.1 Herpailurus yagouaroundi | reverse complement strand
CTCTCTCTCTCTCTCTCCCCCTCTCCCTCTCCCTCTCCCTCTCCCTCCCTCTCCCTTTGCCCTCCTCCACTCATGCATACTTGAGCATGCTCTCTCTCTCTCTAAGTAAACTTAAACGAATTTGTATATATATTTAAAGATTTTATTTTTAAGTAATCTCTATACCCAACGTGCAGTTTGAACCCACTACCCCAAGATGTAGAGTCACGTGCTGTACTGACTGAGCCAGCCAGGTACCCCTAATTAATATACTTTTGGATAAGATTTTCTTTCAGAATTTAGATCGGTGTTTGATTTGTTGAGAATCCTGCGGTTCCCTCCCCATGTTGGGAGAAATTATGCATTTAAAGCTTATTTTAATTTCTGTGAAAACTGTTTTGTATAATTCGTGTTTTACGAGGATTATGGGTTTATGTCATCTTGCTTCCTGCTTGCACAGTTTGATTTGTGATGTTTTTGAACTTCGTGGAGGGGTTTCTCGCTAATCCTTCCCCGAATAATGTGATGAGAACTTGAAAGAAGCATATCTTGAGGCCTACCACGTGGTTTGCCCTCAGTAAGTACCTGATGCACAACACCCGTATGAATGAATTTAATCTCATTGCAGGGTTTCTCCAAAGAAATTAAAATACCTAAAACCAAATATGTTGGCTACATCAAGGATTATGAAGGGGCCACTTTAATGGGATGTGAGCTAAATCCACGGATCCCATACACAGAATTTTCTGTCATCATTAAGAAGCAGAAGGAGGTAAGCATGTGACTCATATTCCTTCCATACAGGTTGGTCTTCGTTGGGTGAGTTGCGTACCAGTGGGTGCCAGGTGCATGGCTCTCGCACGTATCGTAGCCTTAGTTTACAATGGTTTGTATAGATTTCTTCTTTGATCGTATCCTTGATCTGTCTCCTCTCTAAGCACCATTCCGAAAAGAGTCAACACTTGTTAAATTGGTGTAAAATACAAAACTTATAAAATATGATGACGTATCTTACTTTCACCTTCAAAGCCTTTTACCTTCCGGCCTCTTGCATCCTTCCCATACTTCCCTCTTTGGTTTCCTGAACTCTTCTCTAAAAGTCATTGCTGATGCTTTAAGCCTCTATCTTGGTGTCTTTCTCCATTACCCACCTCACTCTCCCCAATGCACATACAAATCGGACTACTTGGGCCTGTGTTCAGTTTCTCCTTTGAACTTCTCTAGCATAAGTTTGATCCGGTCATTTGAATTTTTGTTATTCATTATCTTACTTAGGGTTTATCTTCGTATGTATCCATCTCTTCTTTTAACGTTGCAACTTCTGAAGGCTTATGCTTGTAGGAATTCAGTGATTTGTTACCTGATTATGGGGCGAAGTCTTTTATGCACAGGAACTAAAAGAGAAACGGTAAGGGGAAAGGTTGATAGATTTGACTGCATAGTAATTTTACATTTATCCACGATAGAAAAGAAAATACCATAAAAAGAACAGAATTGGGGAGTGTGCAGAGGCCGTTTATGAAATGAATGCATTTTGTGTGAAGCCACCTCCTTACTCCCGTAGTTCGTTGGCCTTCAAGAACAGGCTTTGCAGCTGTGTCTTTGCACATCAATTTCACTTCATACCTCTGTTCTTCATTCTAGTGCACTTTTCTCCTAGCAGGTAACCAAAAAAAAGACATCTGTCTTCAACCCATCTTTGTTTTCTGGTTTCTACTCATATTCCTTAGCCCTAGTTCTTAGTTGTTTGTCAGACATAACCAACATGACAGACGTAAAACTCCTTACATAGAGTTTGGTGCATAGTAGGAGCTCAATAAATATTTTCCTTTTACTTGAAGTGGGTCAGACTTGTTCTTATGAATGTGAGCATGACTGTGAGTAAAAGCTCCCCCCACCCCTTTGTTTTAAGTTAGAAAATAACAACCTTTGTTGTTTCTTGCTAAGAGATGTCAGCCTTAGAATTACAAATAGGGTACTTGGAGAGTTAATAAAAGCACAGCAGCCCCCCCACCTCCCCCCTCCGTCTCTCTCTGAAGAGCTAGCTTTCTTCATTGTTCTCTTTGGAGTTTAATGAGCAGGTCTGTATTCAGCGGCTCAGTGTTCAGCATGGGGGGCCAACTAGAGCCATCACCGGGCAGTCAGCTGCCCTTCCCGCATTCCTCCTCCGAGCAGGACTCCTGTGTCTCTGGGTGGAAGCTGAGAGCAGGATTTCCCTGCAGATTCACCTAGTCTGGATCTTTTGGCTCTTACTACATAGAGGGGAAAGGCACACACAAGGAGCTAGCAAAAGCAGGCACTTATTTAGACGACAGTGCTCCCTCCCCCTTCCTCTTTCTCCCCTCTTCTTGGATCTCATCTCCCTCTCTCCTCACCTTCCCTGTTTCCCTCCAGCCTTCTCTAACACGTGCCTCGGAGTGGCTCATGCTGGCTTGGAGCTGTTAACCTAGTTCCTTTCAAAGAGACGTGAACTCACCATAATAAAATACTTGGATTCATGTAGTATCTTCTTCCGCAGAATTCAAGAGAGTGTCACAAGTCTCTTTATTCTGACTTTTGAAGACCTCCTTGTGGAAGGCAGGGACTAGTCGTGGTAGCAAACAAAGTTGTAAGTGTGTAGAGGGTTTTCCTGGCCCCTAGAAGCATGCAAGAGCAGAATATACTGTGGTTGTGGCTGGTGGAGATAGAGAAGTTTGCAGCTGGACAGGGGAGCAGAGTGGGAGTGGAGGACTACTTTGTGAGCGTTGGCTCCAGGAGGAAAGTGCGATCTGTAAGGGTCTAGCATCATTGGAGGTGTCTTCATGTGAGATGTATTTTGAGCTGTTTTGAGCCTGCTAAATCCCATCAGCATGGGCAAAGATTCAGAGTCCAGCATAAATAGATTCAGCTAGGACCATAGCTGTGCCAGTGATAAAAGGCACTATTTGAGAAAGTGTGACTAGACCCTGAGCAGACAGAGGTGAGTGTATGAGTGCATGTGCGTGTTGGGGCGAAGGGCCTGAGAGGTGGGGATACTTCTCAAATCTTCATCCAAGTGTGAAACAATGAGGGGGTCTGGGTTTGGAGGATCCAAAGTAAGGGTGAGGCCAACTAGCGTGATTTCTTTGTAAGAAGATGTGCTAAGACTTATTGGCATATCACAGATGGGGGAGTCCCCCTAAATCTTTGGTTTGGGGAGACTGAAATGGACAGTGGTGGACCGGGAGAAGGATTTGAGGACAGAAGGATGATGACAGGTGGAGAAGTGGAGACATTTTCGAGGGAAGTGAAGATAAAAGACTGGAACAGAAGTGAAATGTCTCCTTTTTCCAAAGCGATCCTTGGAGGCTCAGAGGGGTTAAGAAACCCTCTACTGCCATTACCAGTCACTCACTAGGACCCCAAACCTTCAAGGTACTACACAAGGGGTGTGGAACCCACTGGGGTGGGATATCACATCTGAGAGCATTCCTGATAAAGAGAAAAGCTTTTAAAATTTAACTTTGAAGTTATATTTTTTGAAGGTGTTTATTTAAGAGATTGCCATTAGGATTCTCTTTTAAAAAGACTTAAACTGGAGGAGGGAGGCACCTGGGTGCCTAAGTTGGTTGAGTGTCCAACTTCAGCTCAGGTCATGATCTCACGGTTCATGAGTTGGAGCCCCACATTGGTCTTGCTGCTGTCAGCGCAGAACCTGCTTCAGATCCTCTGTCTCCCTCCCTGTCTGCCTCTCCCCTGCTCATTCCCGCCGTCTCTCTCTCTCACAAAAATAAACATTAAAAAGAAATTCTAAAAAAAGGCTTAGACTGGGGGAGGGGTGCTTGTTGGCTGGCTCAGTTGGAAGAGTATATGACTCTTGATCTCGGGGTTGTGAGTTCAAGCCCCACATTGGGTGTAGAAGATTACCTAAATAAATACAAAAACTTAAAATAAAACCCAAAAACTTAGACTTGGGGTGCCTGGCTGGCTCAGTTGGTAGGCCATGTGACTCTTGATCTTGGAGTTGTAAATTTGAGCCCCATGCTGGGTGTAGAGATTACTTAAAAATAAAATTAAAAAAAAAAAAAAGACTTAGATTCATAAATAAACAAGGGGGAGCATCCATCTAGATCTGTCTGTCCAGAATGGGAGCCACTAGCTACATATTGGCTATTGAGCACTTGATATATAGACTGCTGAAATTGAGATGCACTACAATTTTGAGGACTTGTTATGAATAAAAGAATGTAAAGTATCTCATACATATCTTTATTTTGTTTTTAATGATTATATACAGCCGTGATAATATTTTGGGTATATTGGGGTAAATAAAAATATACTGTTAAAATCCAATTTTACCTGTTACATTTTACTTTAAAGAGTGTGGCTACTGGAACATTTAAAATTACATGAGTGATGGGACGCCTGGGTGGCTCAGTCGGTTGGGCATCTGACTTCGGCTCAGGTCATGATCTCAAGGCTCGTGAGTTTGAGCCCCGTATCAGGCTCTGTGCTGGCAGCTCAGAGCCTGGAGCCTGCTTCGGATTCTGTGTCTCCCTCTCTGTCTGCTCCTCTCCCATCCATGCTCTGTCTCTCTCAAAAATAAATAAACATTAAAAAAAAATTACATTAGTGGTTTGCATTATATTTATTTTTTTAAAAATATTTATGTAGAGAGAGAGAAAGCACAAGTTGGGGAGGGGCAGTGTGAGAGGGAGAGAAAATCCCAAGCAGGTTCCATGGTCAACGTTCCAGCAGGTTCCAGCCCCAAGATGGGGCTTGATCCCATGATGGTGAGATCATGACCCGAGCCTAAATCAAGAGTCAGATGCTTAACTGACTGAGCCTCCCAGGGTGCCCCACATTGTATTTCTATTGGACAGCATTGAACTAGATTTGTTAGGAATATACTTTGACTAGTCCTATTCACATTATGGAGTTCTTTGTTTACTTGTTAGGATTAAAATGTATTCATGCTAGAACATTTACCAACGATGTGTTTGAGATCAAGCTGTTAGGAACTGGAATTTTTTGTTTTCCTTTGTAAATTCAATTAATGACTGCTACTGTTTTGTTTTTTCTTTTCCAAAATTCAGTTATGACAGTTTCTGGATGGCTATTTTTAATTTATCTTTTTCTGTTTGTTTTTTTTTTTAAATGGAAAACTGTTCTGTTTTGGAAATAGTTAACCTAAGTACATTAGGAATTATTTTACAAAATTCCCTTATAGGTCCTGAATGCTCACAACAGGAGTTGTGTTGCCTGAACAATTTGGAATTGCTTTTTTGATACAAACAGCATGGGTTAGGGCTATTTATTTGTTTTGAGAGAGAGTGAGCATGAGCCAGGGAAGGGCAGAGAGAGAGGGAGAAAGAGAATCCCAAGCAGGCTCCGCACTGTCAGTATGAGCCTGACGCGAGGCTTGAACTCATGAACCGTGAGATCACGACCTGAGCCAAAATGAAGAGTCGGACGCCTAACCAACTGAGCCACCCAGGCACCCAAGCCTTGACAATTTTGAGTGCTAGTAAGGTCATCCCGTCATTGGCAACTTTCTGAGGCCTGTTCATGTGCCCTCCAGTCTGAAGGGAATAGTTCCTGCTCTGGGGACCTGAAGGGGTCCTGACACGGGGCTCAGCTGGGTTAGCTGATGCACAGAGCTGCTTGGCTGCCCCTTGGGCAGAGGCCCCTCAGAGAAGCAAGACAAAATCACTGGCTCCTGTGCTAGGGAGGACCGCCGCCCCTGAGGGCAGTGTGTTCTCTCAGTCTTGGCTGTTTTGAATGGCAGGGGACAAGGTTTCAAAGACAGTTGTGTGAATGCCACCGAAGGGGCATGGTGTGTAATAGAATGTTTTCATGTCTTACCTGTAAAATGGCATTCACCCTTTCTCCTTTTTTGTGTCCTGAAGGCTATATTTAGGGGCCCAACTTCCTAGGTTGAGTAGCTCAATCTGTAGCCACAAACTTCTGTCACTAAACACATTTTCTTCCTGTGCTTTACAGATCATTAAAAAGCTGATAGAAAGAAAACAAGCCCAGATTCGAAAAGTATACCCTGGACTTTCGTGTTTTAAAGATGGAGTTCGACAGATTCCAATAGAAAGCATTCCTGGAATTAGTATGTATAGATCTTCTTTTAAAAGCAAAACCTTTTGGTCATGCCATGAGATAGGTTTGAAACAATTGCCAGAGTGCTGTGATTTGGAAAGCTTTTTGCTCTGCCTGCCTCCATTCATGGTGTTTGTAGTCTTGGGAAGGGAGTTCATGCTTTCCCTTTATGTCTTTTCTCTACTTCTCAGTGTGGACAAATCAAGGAGAATTCAGATGACCCCTTCTTGTATCTGATAATATCTGCCATTTATCGAGAGGTTGCTGTTAGAGCACAGGGGAATTCTACTTCTACAAAGGGGGAATTTGAGTCTCAGAATGATTAAGTCCTTTGAGCTTACATAGTACATGGCTAGTAACTGTCAGAATTAGAAGCCGCCTGACTCGGATCTCCAGACATTTTGCTGTTCGTGCCCGTTGCTCGTTGCCGTCATGATTGCAACCTGCCCACATGTGTGCTCGGCCAAATCAGTCTCTCAGCATTTCTAAAAAAGATGATTGGAAACATATAATTTGTTTCAAGTTCCCTATTTTAGAGTAGTTTTCCCAAGGGTTCTTATCTGTGAGTATGTGAGAGGTGACTCATCCTGGGATAAAACACACAAAATAGCTTGTTTTTGTAGATCGAAAGTATTGAATAGCTATGCTTTGATTCAGTTCAAATCCAGCATCTTCTAGTATATTGAAGATTTAATACAGAAAACAAAATGCAACAAACTACAGTTCTCCAGAAAAAAATAAGACATTATTTGGGCAAGATATATTCCTTCATTACAATGGCTACCCTATAGCACATCTTACTTTTACTTCTAGCCCTAGAGATTTCACTTCCCTATATCATCCCTGTTAATGGCACAATAGCTACCATATTGCCAGGCATTTTTCTGGTTTTTTGTGTTTTTTTTACATGCATCAACTAATCTCAAAAGCGATAACGTCACCTAATTTTTAGAGTTCTGTTTTATAGATTGATAAACTGTAGAGGCAAAAAGTTAAGTAATCTATCTAGGATAAGTTAGCTTTTAAGGAGTGAGCAAGAAATCAAATCCAGGTCTATTGGATTTGAGGCTGTGTTTTCTTTCTGCTGCGCTAAACCATCTTGCATTGCAAGCAGGTTCTTTGCCAAATAAAATAGAGACCGGGAGGGATAAGGTTTGTTCTAACCTAAAATAACAGCTTAACTCTTTCACATGTGATTAGCAAAAAAAATGTGACTTAGAGTTTCAAATATACACATGTCCCCGGTACTGACATATTTATTTTTTATACTCTCCTCTGAAAAGTTGGAGTTCCTCCTTTAAACAACACTAACCTAAAGTAGTGTTGGTTATCTTGGGAATGTTGGAAATGTTTCAGGTTTGTAGCCATATACGGAAGAAAACTAATTGCAGTTGATTTCTGTCTCTTCCCAGAAATAGACTTTTATTTAGGCATGCGTATAATTTATTGCATTTTGATAAGTATTAATGTTGTTATTCTCTTGACCGAAAGCAGTTCTCATTCAGTGTTTAATTTCGTTGACATGTAGGAGAGACAGGCTGGAAGCCGAGTGGAAGAGAGAAAAGGTAAGTCAGATGGGCGAGAGGATGTTAATGGAAGTGATTTTTCTTTCCTCCCCGCAACTTAGAGGAAACGGGCAAACTGACTGTAATCACTCAGGCGGCACTTGCTGCGTTTCAGTTTTCATAAAAAGTGCTGGGATGGTTCCAGTCTTAGGGTTTTGTGAAAATGAGCTGAATAGGAATCCCCTGGCAGGAGGGCAAAAAACTAATCATTGTTCCTTGTTGTTTGCTCTTTTCCTTTCAAGTAAAGAGCCCAAAGACCCTGACCAGCTTTACAGCACGCTCAAGAGCATCCTCCAGCAGGTGAAGGTGGGTGTTTTCTTTTCATTCACCTCATGCAGATATTTTGAAATGATTTCCCACATGGAATTTCCATATTAGATACCTTACTTTTTTCTTTACTCAAGAGCCATCAAAGCGCTTGGCCCTTCATGGAACCTGTGAAGAGAACAGAAGCTCCGGGATATTATGAAGTTATAAGGTTCCCCATGGGTAATGCCATTAACATTTTCTAAGTATAGATGTAACACTCTCTGGATGGCGGTGTGGGGGACAAACGGTTGCTGAGGTTGATTTGTAATCTTCTGTGGTAGGGTAGGGTTTGTGTGATGACGGGCGGTGGGATTCCCCGTCCCCGCGGAGGGCCAGTGACGTAGAGCAGCGTGATAAAGGAGACGTGGGTGGCTGTGTTCAGGAGACATGCTTGCACCTTTCAGAGCTGCATCCGACAGCACTCGATGCAGAAAGCCCACGCGGGGAGCTGCACTCAGCACTAGATGTGAAAGCTGGCTGTGTGGACACAGCCTTGTTTATACTCCCCCATTTGGTTGCAAATGGAGAAACTTCAGGTTGTCCTCTTGATATATTGTGAGCCTTTTGAGAATTTTTGAAAGCAATAAAAAGAAGTTGGATTAAGCTGCTTGCCTGCTATCCTAGCAGAGGGAGAAATTCTTGATTTTCCATGTTCTTGATGGATACTATTAGTCCCTATTTACACTCCTTTTTAAAGCTTTATTACACATCCGATACCAAACAAACAAGAAATGCCTTTAGAAATGTAGAAGTGTGGGATTTGCTGCTGTACCTGCACCATGCTAAATGATTAGTTGAACCAATTGAGAATCCAGTTAAACTAATTTGGCATTGTGTAGATGACAGAAAACTAGCTGAAATGTTTTCTTTTCAGTCACTTGTGTGGCCATTGTTTGGGAGCCAGCCTGTGTCTTCTGTCCCTTTTCCACCTGTAATCTATTCCTGGTACCAAGCAAGTATTAAAATAGGAAAGGGACCCATTAGCTCCCTGGCAACAGAATTATTTGTGGGTGTTTTCTATAGCCTTAATTTTCACATGAATGTGTTTTATATAGTCATAGTAATGATTTGGGTAGTCTGTACTCCTTAAAGTGGACATACATCTATATGCTTTTCTTTCCCTTTGCTTTCTGCCTTGCTTCTGTGTATTTCAGTTATGAAAACCAAAGTGTGAGGATTGACTGAGTCTAGAATTCTGTATGGAACGGTGTTTGGGGAGTCTGTGTATTCTTTTCTTTTTTAAAAAATTTTTCAAGAGGTTTTATTTTTAAGTAATGTCTACACCCAACATGTGGCTCAAACTCACAACCCTGAGATGAAGAATTGCATGCTCTACTGACTGAGCCAGTGATGTGTCCCTCGGTATTTTCCATCATGTAAAAAATATGTTAAGACCAGGGTACCTGGGTGGCTCAGTTGGTTGAACATCTGACTTCAGCTCAGATCGTGATCTGGTTTGGGAGTTCAAGCCCTGCATCAGATGCTCACTGCTGTCAGCACGGGGCCTGCTTCGGATTCTCTGTCCCCCACCTCTCTCTGCCCTTCCCCTACTTGTACTCTCTCTTTCAAAAATAAACAAACATTTAAAAAGTATATGTAAAGACCATTTGTGCCCATTTCCAAACTTAAGTTAACTGACCTCTGGAGTTAACTCCAACTGACCCTGGACCATCTCCACTCCTTTTATGAAACCCTCGTGGGAGGTTGTGTGAGTTTGGGGAGAATAATTATCTTTTAGCCCTGCTCATGTATGCTCTGAAGACCTGCAATAGTAGTTCTAGAAGGTTCTGTCTGTCATAGCCTACTCTCAGCCTGCTTTCTGGAAGTGTTTTTCCTGGTCCAGCCAAGCAAAGGGATGAGCCTTTCCAGTTGGATACCACCTGTGTGCATAGCTGAATGCTTCCGAGGGCAATATTGGCCCCGTTGAGCAAGACCAGTGGTGAACTGAGGTGTGTTCTAGACAAAGAGAATTAAAACAGTAAATGGTGCTCTTTAGGGGAGTAATGATATTTTTCTTGAGATGTCTTGAGGTGCTGAGTAAAATGTGTAGTCTTGCCCCTAAGATGGTCATGCCCAAAAAGATGGTCTTTTTTCTGAGGACAAGACTGACAGATCAATAATTTTACTTTCTCCCATTATTGCCTTCTTGGCTTTTTCTAAAAGCATTTCTTCTCTTTCCCCTTTGCCTTCAAAAACTCTTTTCTCCCATATGAATGAGACCTAACCTGTGTCATTTGGGGCATCTCATTCAGAACATTGTCTGAGTAGTCTGGTTCAAGCATGTCTTCTTACCATGTGTGGATTACTAGTTAGAGTTTTCCTATTTACCCAGAACTCCCAAGTTGGTGGGGGTGGGGGATGAAAACAGAATAATTTTATGATTTCTTCCTGTGTGGTATCACTGATGTGTAATCACCTTCTTTTTTAACACATGCCTTTTGGCCCACCAAGCCTCTTAGAAGGCTGGAGGAAGAAAGATGTTATTTATAACTGAGTAGAATAGAAAGATGGAAAGGAAATGTACGGAATTGGCTGTAATTATTCTGAAAGGTTCAAATACTTCTATGACTCTTGTTTTGTTCCTACTGTATTTTAGGCTCTCCCCATCTCTTCTTATCCGCTCTCTTCCAAATAATAGTTTGAAAGCTTTTGGATAAACTTCTTTGTGCCATGTTTCATTCTTTTTTTCCCTTTTTGGTTACATGTCTTTTCCTTCTAAAACATAAAATTATATCAGGTAGCATATCTTAAGTGGTAGGCATGTGGTGGAAGGAAGGTAAACATCTAACTTACTTGGAGAGACACAATTAATTTCATTAGTCTTTCTTCATTTAATGAGAGGACATCTTCATCTGTTCAGTCACACTCGGGTGAGACAGCTAGTGGGGTATTTGCTGAACCTTTAGGTATCTTAACACTTGCCAGTTTTTCTCTTCTTCCAAACTGTTTTAGTGAGAGAAGAAAATTGAACGTTGAACTCACAGATTGATGACATAGCACTACCAGAGATAAGCTTTGTTCAGAGGAAATAGGCGAGAGTACATATTTCCCATTTTTTTCTTTGGTGTTTTGGTAGATTTAAGATGTTGATCTAAATGAATTTCCATTTTTGGTTGTTGTACATAATTTCATATATCTGACTAACTGATAATCCCACTGTAGTTGGTTGTAAGTTTCCTTGCCTCTGGAAAATTTAATCATGTAGTGGGAATTTGGGTTATGGGTAGTCAGAGGTATTTCTTGAACAATTTTGACTTATTTTTCCATGCACAGTTAATATAATTTTTTTAATGTTTATTTTTGAGAAAGAACAAGCAGGGAAGGGGCAGAGGGGGGGCGGGGAGACAGAGGATCTGAAGCGGGCTCTGCACTCACAGCAGAGAGCCCTACATGGGGCTCGAACTCACAAACCATGAGATCATGACCTGAGCCAAAGTCAGAGGCTTAACCAACTGAGCCACCCAGGTGCCCCACAGTTAATATAAGTTTTAATGATAGAACCAGACTTAGAGTCAACTAGGAACCTATCAGTAGACAAATGTTAACATCTTCTAATCTGCGTGGAATTTTTTTTTTTTAATATTTATTTATTTTTGAGAGAGAGAGAGAGCGAGTGGGGAAGGGGCAGAGAAAGAGGGAGACACAGAATTTGAAGCGGGCTCCAGGCTCTGAGCTGTCAGCAGACAACCTGACATGGGGCTTGAACTCACGAACCGTGAGTTCATTACTTGAGCTGAGGCCGGATGCTTTACCGACTTAAGCCACCAAGGCACCCCTGCATGGAATTCTTTAAATCAGTCCTAAGAGTGGGGAGTAAACAAGCCCCATGGTATTCTTATAAGTTTAGATAAAGTACTGTTTTCATTTGTAAAATAATATAATTTAAAGGAAGTAGATATATTGGAAAAATACTATTTTACAGTAGTCTCTCAAGGCTTACTGACTTTGGAAAAAAATTTTTGTGTGATTTTTTTTTTTTATTGCTTGTGATTCTTATTTCATGGATGGAGCATGGAACTAAATTAATTTGAATCTTTATATGCAAGGACACTGGTGTATCTGCAGATTTATTTATGATCAGTTTCTGTACTTTAGTTCTGTCTCTACAGCACCAAAACAACTGTGAATTTATTGAAACAAACTCAGTCTGATTGTTCGACTTAAGTAATGCAGTGATTCAGTACAAATGTCCCACCTGCTCTACTCTGTGTAGATAGAGCCTCTTCTGTGTAATTCCGAATGAATAGCTAACAGTACTTAGTTTATCATACTTATCACTGCTAATCTACTTAGCTTCCTTGTACTGAATAGGGGATTGGGCCAGATGACTAATAATGGTCCCTTCAATGTTAAAATGCTGTGATTTTACACAAGGAACGCTCACAACAGAAACAACCTAAGATTTAGGAACTGTTTTCCTTGATCATATGAATTTCTTATAAGCAGGGGCATTGGGGTGGTAAAAATGTAGCCAAACCAATGACCTAAATTTCTCTCCCTGTCTCCCTTTTGTCCGCGAGTGTTTAAAATAGGAGTCAAAGATTGCTAATATTTTTTTTTCCTGTGCAGATCTGAAAACCATGAGCGAACGCCTCAAGAATAGGTACTACGTGTCTAAGAAATTATTCATGGCAGATTTACAGCGAGTCTTTACCAATTGCAAAGAATACAACCCCCCTGAAAGCGAATACTACAAATGTGCCAATATCCTGGAGAAATTCTTCTTCAGTAAAATTAAGGAAGCTGGATTAATTGACAAGTGATTTTTTCCCCCCTCTGCTTCTTAGAAACTCATCAAACAGTGTGCCTAAAGCAAGGTGGTTTAGTTTTATAAAGAATTGGACATAATGTATTGAAGATACTTGTAACTGTATTAATTAGCACTTTTGAAAAACAAAAAAACCTCCTCTTAGCTTTTCAGATACGTATTTAAATTGAAGTCATAGAACATTTTTATTTTATGGAATAGATTTTAATCTATTTACTACTATTAAATGTAAATTTTCTATGGCATGTCCATTAGCTGAATATTCAGTGATAGATGATCAGGGGTTTCCTCAAAACCTGTGTATGAGGAAATTGCACATAGTACCAAGATTTGGGGGAATGCAGAAACTTTTCAGACCATGAATGTTTCCATTTTTTCTAATGGAATGTGAGAGTTTATTTTTATTTTATTCTGAAGGACTTTAAGGAAGGGATACATGATAAAAAGCCCGTAAAAGGTGAAATATGTGATGTTTGAAGTCTCATTGTAGACTTTTTATATATATTTTTTAAAAACACTCATCTAGATGAGGTGCTTTGAGCAGTTCTGAAAAAATGCAGTTCCAGAAAAGCAACTGCTTTGATTCCTAAGGAAGAAATTCTAAATACTGCAAAGTTTTTTATAAGCATCTGGGTTTTTGATAATTCTGTCTACCTACAATAAACTTGTGAGCTCATAACCACTATTTTAATAATTATTTTCTCTACACAAATGTGTAATATTATATTTGACTTTGCTTATGCAGGCCATAAGTTCCAAAAGGCAATCTCCTGTTGCACAAAGGCATACATTTGAGAACACTTGAGATCGAATCAATGTGCTTTAATAAGAAAAGACGCATAATCTACGTATGTATCAAATTTGGTGGATCCTTGTTCTAACTAATAAGGATTGTTTTCGTTTTCTATGAGACACACAACCCCACTGATAATGTACGATATGAACATTTTTCCTGTTGCATCTCTACATTCTGTTCATTGTCTGAGGTGAAATCAATTACCAAGATTTGCTGTCAGTATTTTATCACCTACATTGGAATACAGACCCAGGGTGATATCCCACTAAAATCCGTCGTACAGACGGATTAACCTGTCTCGGGACTCCAGCTTAGCGCTTGGGTTTATTTTCTGATTAACACTACATAGAGAAGTGGGACGTCTGCCATCCCAACTCTGGGAGAACCAACTAATATCAAAACAAATGAAGGCCATTTTGATGGTCTTTGACACTAATTTTTATGATACAAATTTATAAACTGATTTTTGTAAAGGACTAAGTTTTAAAAGTGTATTTAACTTGATGGGGTTTTTTATCAGCATAAGTGAATTAAAGTGATCATTTAATCATTGTTAAAAACAGTTGCCAGAGATAATCTGCATGACGGAAAAAACCCTGCAAATGGCTGTTAAGCAGGAAGTATTGTTTTTAATAGGTAAGAGATATTCAGAATGCTCACACTGAAAAATGCCTCAAATTTTTTAAGTCTAAGAAACTGCCTCGAGTGGCATCTAGATTTCTAATGAAGAATGATGATACACTTTGGATTAAGTATCTTGGACTGGTTTTAAACAGTGCTTTGTACTGAATCTGCCGAAGCATCTGTCCAGCTTGGTATCCTGTGAAAGTTTGTTATTTTCTGGGTAGACATTCTTATAGAGTATTGTCTTTAAAATCAGATTGTCTCTTCTATATTGAAAGCATTTTTATGTTTTCTAATTTAAAAATTAATATTTTCTTATAGATATTGTGCAATAAAGCTGAAGTAGGATGTGTGGTTTTTGCAAATGCTTTAACAGCGGATAAAATTTTACATTTGTAAAATTAATATATTGTACTGGTACAACATAGTTTTAAATTATATTTTAAAAAGCTCTCAATGTGGTGTTGCGTTTTCTTCTTCTAGCCCATTAAATTCAACGGGGCGATGGTTGATGACCATCGACTAGATCCGTAATTCTTGCCTTTTAGGCATTTCGTTGAAGATGTTTAGAACTGCTGCATTCGTTGGAAGTTTCATAAAAATTCACAAACCACCATTGAGATAATTCCATGAGGAGAGACACTTGTCTGGGTCTGTGTCTTTTGAGTGGTCCACTGCATTTTGCCCGCTGTCACTCATTAAACAAAGGGGAGAAAAAAGCAGTGAGAGAGGAGTGTTATTGGTTTAGAAGTTAAGTGCCCCCCCCCCCCCCCAGTTTTTCTGCTTTCCATCTGCAAAAAGATGAATGAAGACACAGGTAAAAATATAGCTGGTTCTTTGACATCTCCTAATGAGCTTCTAATTTCACTCAAAATGCTGACTGTAGGAAAGAATCCTATATCCTGTTGGGGTATGAGAAGTACTGTACCTTTTCTTACTCAATCCTGAACCAACTGAGAAGTCAAAGGAATAAGGCACATGATGACCAAAATATCTTCATTAATAATAAAATGGATATTGAAGAATGTGGCTTATATATCTATGGAAAATGGGCTAATACTGAACCCCAGAATGTGACTGACTCGCCAGCGGCTCTGCAGACACTGCCAGCTTCCCCTCCAAGGGCAGAGCCTGGACCGTTGAGTTTAGTGCATGGCCAAGAGCAGTGGTGCTCTCTGAAGGCAGGCCAACTCTGAAGAGGCACAGGTGATGGAACAGCCAAACCATGCAGTCCAGGGCCTTGCTGTAACTCATCAATTAGGTAAGTCCCTCCCAGGGGAGGAATGAATGAGGGGCACAGGGAGGCCAGGGGGTGATGTCTGTCCTTCCACAGGGATGCAAACATCGGGATTGGAGGATAAGTCTCCTTCCCACTCCACCCCATGTATCCATATCAAAAAGTGCTCTGAAGTTGTATTCAACACATTTAATAACTGGTTGTATTCATTAGAATAGTGAAAAGAAGACCGAGGTTTTCATATTACTTAGAAGTAAAATTTAAAATTGTGAAACCTAAGAAGTAGAAACAAGATCAGACTGAGGTACTGTGGGCAGGTTGATAATGTGTCATGTCTTTTAGCTGACGTCCTTCAGACCAATGTTGAAGAGATTCTAAGAGCTGTACAAGGAAGGGTTATTGGTGGCAGCCTATGGCCTTTTCCGTATTGTTCTGAGCTGGTCGGCCCGGGCCCTCCGGAACTAGCATTCTCCCCTTAGCAAAGTAGAACCAATAGTTTGGAGGGAGAGCATCAACAAAGTACACAGAAGATGCTGAAAGAGGGGGTGAGAGAACACCCTTAAGTGCCATGAAAAGTTCTCTACTGTAATTTATGTATACTTATGCCTTGGCTTTTTTATGGTAGTGTCTTTACTTTTTTGTGGAAAAAAACTAACAGAGACAAAGCCGTAGATTTTCTCTGGGTTTATTAAAAAGCGACGCAGAGAAAAGCAAGGAAAACAAAAGTCAGTCTTCCTGCTCCCTCTTGTTATTGGGAAGTCCAACACAGCCTTGGCAGAATGAGTTTAAAAAGATGAGAAACAACACATCTAATTTGTGTATGTGTGGAATTTTCTGAGCTGAACCGAAGGTTGTCAGTTTTAATTTACCTAGGTTTGAAGTTCTTCAAGAGCAATCCCTCGCGGGGGCACCTGGGTCACTCAGTCAGTTAAGCATCTGACTTGGGCTCCTGTCATGATCTCGTGGTTCCTGAGTTCAAGCCCTGCATTGGACTTTGCACTGGTCCTGTGAAGGCTGCTTGGAATTCTCTTTGCCCCTTTCCCAGTTAGGCTCTCTCTCTCTCTCAAAAGAAAAAAACTTTGAAGGAAAAAAAAAAAAAAAAGCAATCCCTTGGAGAATTTGCTAGAAGATAAGGACCTCCTTGCACATGTTCATGCATATGCGCTTTCTGCAATACCACTTCATTTGGTTATTGGTCCCTTTCTAAAATTCACTGGTCTCTGTTCTTTGCTCTCTGTTAACCACCCATTTTCTGCAGTTAAGAGAGATGGGTATGCTATTTATGCTTAATAATATCTAAGAACAAAAAATCTGCCTTTTTGTCCAATAGGGCAGTCCAATAAGAGAATAGGAAAAGGGTTATAAGAGAGTGCTTAAGTTTGGTTAATGTTGGTTGTTTTAAAAATTGAATAGAATACACATTTCATACAAATTTTATGACCAAGCTCTTATTAAAATCTTTTCTCCCCATACAGTGCTATTGATTCAGTGTGCCAGCACTGCTTCTACTCAACACATTCACACCTATATAGTTGTATGTTGTTTTGTGGAAAACTCAACATTCCCTTCTATATTCAACATTAAAAAAAAAATTAAAGTGGGGCATCTGGGTGGCTCAGTTAAGTGTCCAACTCTTTTTTTTTTTCTTTTACTTGTTTTAAATTTATTTATTTTAAATTTATTTTTGAAAGACAGAGGGCAAGTCAGGGAGGGGCAGAGAGAGAAGGACACACAGAATCTGAAGCAGGCTCCAGGCCCTGAGCCGTCAGCATAGAGCCTGATATGGGGCTAGAACTCAGGAACTGTGAGATAGTGACATTGAACCCTGCGTCCGGCTCTGTCCTGGCAGCACAGAGCCTGCTTGGGATTCTCTCCCCCTATCTCTGTCCCTCTCTCACTCATGCTCTCCCTCTCAAATAAACTTTAAAAAATAAAGTATAATTAGCAATATACATGCAGTACAACACAATACCATACAAAACGCACATAATACAATAAAATACACAGATCTTCAGCGTAAGCAAAAAAGTAACAGAAAACATGGGAAGACTTCTGAAATCATTTTATGAGGCCAGTATTGTTACCCTTGACACCAAAGTCAGGATAAAATTTACAAGAAAACTATAGATCAACAACCCTCATAAACACAAATTCAAAGATCTTTAACAAAATATTAGAAAATGGAATTCAATATATAAAAAATATCAGAGATCATGACCAAGTGGGGCATATCTGATTAAGTCAAGGTTCATTTAACACTGAAAATCCACTAATGTAATTAACTATATGAATAGCATAAAAAAAATGTTCATCTCAATAGATGCAGATAAAGCATTTGACAAAGTTCAACACCCATTCCTTAAAAAAAAAAAAAAACTAGCAAAGAATAAAAGGAAACTTCCTCAGTAGGGTAAAAGTAATCAATAAAAACTTATAGCCAACATCACAGTAATGCTGAAAGACCAAATGCTTCCAAGGTTGAGATAAAGGCAAAGATGTCTGCTCTCATCACATCTATTCAACATTATAGCAGAGGTTCTAGTCAATGCAGTAAGGAGAAAAGGCACACAAGACAGAAAGAAGTGAACTGTTTTTATTTGTAGACTATAAGGTCATGTACATAAAAACAATTTAAGGAATCTATGAAAAAAAAATACTAGAACTGGTGAGTGAATTTAGCAAGGTCTATATATGAAAATCAGTTGCATTTCCATAAACTAGTAGCAACTACATTTCTATAAACTAGCAGCAAACAGGTGAAAATGAATTTTAAAAATACATTTACAATAAGTCAAGAATATGAAATGCTTGAGATAAATTACCAAAATATGAGCAAAAAATTTGTCAAGACTTCTCAACAGCAAAATTAAGTCCATAAGAAAATGAAATGTTGGGGGAATTGTCAACCTACACTCAACAAGAGTGAGGGCAAAATTAAATACATTTGTAGAAAAAAGACTGAGAATTTGACCCTCGTCAAAATGACTTCCAAAAGATATTCTTCAGAAACTTGGCTTTGGGAAGTCATGTATACAAATTAAGCCAGTTCAGGATAACCACTTAATAAAAGTAGAAATAAAGACAACTCCACTAATCCAATGGTAAACAGTTAAGAGAAAAAAGAAAATAAGGCAGAGTAGATAACATAAAAATATTTGCTGGAAATAAATCACATTATAGCAGTTATCACAATAAATGTAAATGGACAGAATTTGTTAGGTAAAAGGTGACAATTCAATTTGGACCAAAAACAAAATCTATTAATATACTCTTTAATGAGATATATCTAAAACAGTAACATAGGAAGGCTTAAAAAAATGGAAAAATGATATAGTAAAAGTGCTAATACTAACCATACACAGGCAAATATTAACCATATATAAGTTGCCTTAGCTATATCAGACATTAAGACAGCATTACGAAGGAAAAAGAGTGACTACAACAGTGATAAAAGTAATAATTCACTAGGAAAATCAATAAATCCAGAAATTCTGTGGAAGGTGGTGGGTGGGTGTGTGTGTGTGTGTGTGTGTATAGCAAATGATGAATCAGGCAAAATTGGTAAAGATACAAAAAAAGATTGAAAACATTATGCAACATTGCATTCAACAATTAGAGAATTTATGTTCAAGGATATACAGTTAAACATTTGCAAAATTCAACAACTTTTACTAGTCACAAAAGATTTAAATACCAAAGAATCAACACCATACAAATAAATTTTTTGATGTATTACAAAAAGAAGTAGAACTCACTTAACAAAGAACAATAACAATAGAAATCTCCAATTTGGTATGAAAAAAATTTTGTTTTACATAATAAGTCAAAAAAGAAATCACAAAGTTAGAAAATACTTGGAATCAAACTTGAGATATATACAAATAACACTAAAGAGGTCACGCAGTAAAACTAAGAGGCAAAAATTAATGCTTTTAAAAACTTAAGAGTAGGAGTGCTTGGCCGGCTCAGTTGGAGTATGTGGCTCTTGATCTCAGGGTTGTGAGTTCGAGTTCCATGTTAGCAGAGATTACTTAAAAATAAAATCTTAAAAAATATATATGAGGAAAACTAGACATCAAGGAGCTAAACAGAAGTTAGAAAAATGACAGCATAAGCGCAAAGAATATGAACAAACAAAATAACAAAAGCAGAAATTAATAAAGCAGAAAATGAGGATCAACAGAAGCTGGTCCTTTGAAAAGATTAACAAAATAAGAAAAGATTAACAACTAGCAAAAAGGATTAAGTACAAAAGAAAGTAGATACAAATAGGTAACAAAAAAGTGATGTAACTACATAGTATAGAGATTTGAAAAAAAAAATTTTTTTTTAATCCTTTATTTTTGAGAGAGAGAGAGAGAGACAGAGCATGAGCGGGGGAGGGGCAGAGAGAGGGAGACACAGAATCCAAAGCAGGCTCCAGGCCCTGAGCTGTCAGCACAGAGCCTGACGCGGGGCTTGAACCCACGAACTGCGAGATCATGACCTGAGCCGAAGTCAGACGCTTATCCAAACGAGCCACCCAGGCGCCCCTGAAAAAAGTTTTTTAAATAATATACCATTAAATAAAACATAGAAATATGCAATTTGTAAGAAAAATGTAATTTAACTGAATAGAATCAAGAATTAGAGAACTCTTATAATCATTAAAAAAATCAAGACAAAAATTTGCCTACAAAAGCACAGGATAAAATAGTTTCAATTGCAAAGTTTTACCAAATGTGAATAGGTACCATTTGTTCCAGAGAGCAAAAAAGGAAGGTTCAACTAATTTTAAGAGTGGCCTTGCTACCAAAAATGTATATGGGAAAGGATATAGGCAAATTTATGATCATAGGTATAAAAAAATTCCTAAAATATTAAGAAATCAATTCCATCCATGTCTTTTAAAAAAACTTGTGACTTGGGGCGCCTGGGTGGCGCAGTCGGTTAAGCGTCCGACTTCAGCCAGGTCACGATCTCACGGTCCGTGAGTTCGAGCCCCGCATCAGGCTCTGGGCTGATGGCTCAGAGCCTGGAGCCTGTTTCCGATTCTGTGTCTCCCTCTCTCTCTGCCCCTCCCCCGTTCATGCTCTGTCTCTCTCTGTCCCAAAAATAAAAAATAAAACGTTGAAAAAAAAAAATTAAAAAAAAAAACAAAAAAACTTGTGACTTAACAAGAAAAGATATGGGAAAAACTTCATGACATTGGATTAGGCAATGATTTCTTAAGTATAACAATCAAAAGCAAAGAAAACAAAAGGAAAAATTGATAAATTAGACTTAATCAAAATTAAAAACTTGTCCACCAGAGGACACTCCCAACAGTAAAATGGCAACCCACATAATGGGGGAAAACATTTGCAAATCACAGATTGGATAAGGGATTGATATCTAGAATGTTTTAGGAACTCCTCTAAGATTCAACAACAAAAACATCCCAATTCAAAAATGGGAATAGGACTCGAAGAGACATTTTTCTGAAGAAGGTATATAAATGGACAATAAGCACATGAAAAGATGTTTAACATCATTAATCACTGGGGTAATGCAAGTCAATACCACAATGAGATGTCACTTCACACCCATTACGATAGGTATTCTGAAAAAAAACCCACAAGTATTAGCAAGGATATGGAAAAATTGGGATCCTTGTGCATTGCTGGTGGGAATGTAAAATGGTTCAACCACTCTGGAAAACAGCATGTTGGTTCATCAAAATATAGAATTACCATATTATCAACAATTCTGCTTCTGGATACATATCCAAAAGAATTAAAAGCAGGATCTCAAGCAGATCTTTGTACATCCATGTTCACTGCAACATTCTTTCTTTTTTTTAATGTCTATTTATTTTTGAGAGACAGAGATGTGGCATGAGTGGGGGAGGAGCAGAGAGAGAGAGAGGGAGACACAGAATCAGAAGCAGGCTCCAAGCTCTGAGCTGTCAGCACAGAGCCCAACGTGGGGCTCAAACTCATGAGCTGTGAGATCATGACCTGAGCTGAAGTCGGATGCTCAGCTGACTGAGCCACCCAGGCGCCCCTCAACATTATTTCTAATAGACAAAAAGTGGAAATAACCCTAATGCCCATTGATAAACAAAATGTGGTACATAGATCCAATGGAATACTACTGAGGCTTAAAAAGGAATGAAATTCTGGTATGTGTGGACATGTATGAAACATGCTATGGCATGGATAAAACATTATGTTAAATAAGCCAGATACAAAAGGGGAAATACTGTATATACTCATTTATATGAGGTACCTGGAATAGTCAATTTCATAGAGCCATAAAGTAGAATAGTGGTTACTAAGAGATGGGGTGGGGTGGAGTAAATGGGCAGTTATTTAATGAGTACAGAGTTTCAGTTTGGGATGATGAAAAAGTTCTGGAGACGGGTAACTGATGATTGCACAGCAGTGTGAATGTACATAACGCTACTGAACTATACACTTAAAAATGATCAAAATGATACTATATTTTATCGCCAAACCAAAAAAAAAAAAAGTGATTATACAGTACCATAGCTAGACAAATAAACCAATAGAAAGAAATTTCGGTGTGTGACAAAGAGAGTGGTATTCATCAGTGGGGAAAAGATAGATTAGTCAATGAATATTGCTAACGCAATGGGCTATTCTCATGGAAAATAAAATCAGATCCCCATTCCACAAAATGCTACACAGTTAAAGACCTAAGTGAAAAAGCAAAACAAATTTTAGAGAAAAATTTTAAGCAAAAAGGTGACAGAGGATATTAATATTTAAAATTCTTGAACATCAAAAAACATAAGGTAAAAATAAAGTAGAAAAAGAAAGCTATAGCCCATGTAAATAAAGACAAGGAATACTATCTAGAATATATAAAGAGCCCTATTCTATTAAGAAAAAGACACTGTAGTTGAAAAGTGGGCAAAATATACAATAATTCATAGAAGGAATGAGTGACCAATATTTGAATTCTCACAAGTAATTAACTCAATGAGATAATATCTCATAAGTAAAACAAAAGCCATTTGACATTCATTGGCTTAGGTAATTTTATGTCCAATAATGCCAAGTGATACTGTGTGGGGAAACTAGAACTTACAAATTGCTCGTAGGAGAGTGATAACACTCCTTGTGTCAGGAGAATTGGTACAACCACTTTAGAGAGCAGCTCCCCTTCTAGGTATCCACTCCATGGAAACTTATTCACATGTGTGCAAGAATGCAGAATATTCACCACAGCACTAATTTGTAATAATGGAAATAGTGGAAGCAAATTATCTCTCAAAATAGTAAGTCTAGTTTATTTATATAACTGTACGATGAAAATAATCTACATCTGCCAACATGGATAAATCTCAAAAACATTGGTGAGTTAAGTAAAAGTCAGTTGCAAAAAGGTACGTACAATATAACATTCATGTAAAATGTTAACATACAAAACGATTCTTAACAGTCTAGGGATAAACAGTAAGAATACAGAAATATTAAAAGTATAAAAACACCAAACTTCAAATTGCCCAATAGTGCAATCACTTTCTATAGTGATGGAAATGTTCTATATCTGCACTGACCCTACTATGGTAACGACTAAGGAACTATCCTGAAAGTCCAAACATAATAATTCGCTAACGGGTCACTGAACAGTATACACCTAGATAGCCTGGTATTTAGAGCTAGTCACTTGCCTAGTCCCAGAACCTAAGCAACCATCAGTTCATTATCTCACATTTTACTTTCGCAGAAGATACATTTTGAGTAAAATTAAAAGTTTTAGGCAGTTTAAGAAATTGGGCTTATGTCCGGTTATTTTTATTTAAAAGAAAAAATAAACCAAATTTATTAGTGGTATGAGAAAAAAGCATCACATTTGAAGTATAGTTTTGAAGACATTTTCATGATCTAGGGTTCAGTCAAAGAATATTCCATGGCAATAGTTCAACCCTTTTGTAGACTATCTTACAGATTCTCTCTTGGAGAGATAGGAGGTGTAGTAGGATGAATTTAAACAGCATCCAGAAAACACTTCACTGTATTTGCTTCATACTTTTTTTAGAGCTGCGTCTGGGATCCTTTTTCTGTTTGAAAATAGGAGAGTTCAAGAAACACAAATCTGTAAAAGGGTCTCCTCTTCTCAGTTTCCTAGAAGGATAAGAAGAACTCTTAGGAATAATTATAAGCATCCCAGCACCATCTTACCCTTCAGTATAAAGTTATTGTGACATATGCCAGTGTTAATATTCCCACTTCAGTTTTTAATCAAAATTTGATATTTCAAATAAGACTCACTCTTGAACAAAGCTCCAAACCTTACTCCCCTCACCCCCGACATTTATCATTAAAAGTGGGTTCCCACAAATACTTACGAAATGAGTGTGGGTTCCTTATAGTTCATACTGACTGTGCACCTACGCTTTGGTAGAGACACTGCTGGGCTTTCTTTATTCTTTTTTGGAGAAAGAGAAAGTTTTCTGACTTTCAATACAGGATACAAGGGAGCATTGGTGATATCCTTCAGGCTAAAATGAGGTGAGCGGTGAGTTTTAGGTAGTGCACCTACGAAAACAACTTTTACTGAATATGGTTCCAAATTAAAAAAAAAAAACAAAGCAGGAACTAAAATCATATGCAATTACAGATCCTAAACATATACAAATCCAGCATTGTATTATATAGATTTTTTTAACCCAGTCATCATTTTTCCATCCCAGATAACACTGAAATATCAATTACTATAGATGTGAAGAGCTAACACAACAGGTTACTAAGACTTAAAATTCTTTTTTTTTTCCTAAGACTTAAATTCCTTAAAAAAATTAAAATTCTTCTAGGATAGCTTGGGCATAATGAATTACCTTAAATCACAGAATTTCATTTTAGTTCCATCTTGCTTTGTAGAATCATCAAGGCCTCCATCTTTTTCATAACCATAATTTATCAAGTGGCTTCCTATAGTCTTAAAAAAGCTATGTAAACTCACTTTATTAAATAAATGAGAATTCTACATCATAGTCTCTGTGTAAACCAGCAGGAAGGGGATTCCCTCTGGTAAAGCTAGTATGTTAAAAAGTTACCAATGTTTTTCCTATCATAAACATTCAAGTTATTCTACTTTGGAGCTAGATCTATATTGGGTGTCAGGTACCCAGCACACAAAGAACACTGCAAGACAATTCTTCAAACAGCTCTAAAAAGAAGTTGTTTTTCCAATACAAATGAAATTATAACTGTAAAATGACTATTTTTGGCAACCATGCTCTCCAGAGTTATCTAGGTTTCAAATACTGTCTTTTTTGTCTCCACTTACACATATTGCACTATACTAATTATTCCAACTTTTAGTTTGGAAAATATGGTTAAGCAACATCTACTCACTTGCTATATTCTGGAATATTGCTTCTCAAAATTAATGTATCTACAAATCCCCCAGGGAACTTGTGAAAAAGATGCAGATTCTGATTCAAGGGTATGGCCTGAGATTCTGAATTTTTAAGAAGTTTCAAGGTAATGGTGATGCTGATCTGGGGATAAAATTCTGAGTAATACTATCTTAGAGTGTAATTTTTTTCTTTTAAAAACTTATTATGTAAAATTTCAAGTATAGACAAATATGGAGACAACAATATAATGAACCCCCAGTTACCCAGCTTCAGTAATTATCAACATTTTGCCAATCTTGATTTACATTAACATTATTATAGCATATTTGAAAAAACAAAACATGGTTGCATACTACCACTGCCTAACTTTGGGAAGTCATTTAAATTTTTTAGGCTTTCAGTTTTCTTATAAACAATATAAGGATGTTGATGCCTACACTTTATTTATTTATTATTTTGTTTTACACCTGCACTTTATAAAGTTATCCTGAGGATCAGATGTTTTGGGAATGCTACAACCTGACCACATATATTAGTTTTACCACAATAACAATTTCCCAGATGAGAATCTTTGTGGGCAGATGCAGGCTGTTATCATCAACTTTTGAACCATGCTACTTTTGATTTATAAAAGCAAGATTTTCTAAGCCACAGTTTTTAGATGTCTTACAAATGTCTTACAAAAAACTAAGCCCAATAACTGAGGGAAAAGT
Source organism: Herpailurus yagouaroundi (assembly GCF_014898765.1). Classification (NCBI taxonomy): domain Eukaryota; kingdom Metazoa; phylum Chordata; class Mammalia; order Carnivora; family Felidae; genus Herpailurus; species Herpailurus yagouaroundi. Next base: position 22,003,743 of record NW_024412400.1, on the reverse strand, counting down.
TTGGCTTAGTGTTTGGCCACCTTTCACTAACAAGAACGAATCAATTTAAAATCATGGTTCCTAAAAAAATAAATAAATAAAAAAAATAAAATAAAATCATGGTTCCTGTCAAACTGAATATGAAGCAAAGCCATTAAAATGATAGGTCACTGGATTCAAATTTGATTTCATTTTCAAAGACCTGTGTCAGGTGAGTGTATAAAAGATATTTTAATTCAACCTAACTCCACCAAAAAGTTTTTCTTACTTTGGAAGTCTTCATTTACTGAAGTTAAAAATACTTTCTCCATAACAAGTAGTATTGTTCTTAAAGAAGATTTAAATTAGCTTAAAGTAGGTCATAGCCATACAATTGTGATTTCCACCCCCAACCCGCCATTGTTTAATCAGACTGTAACTACCCCCAAAGAGACAGATGGCAAGTCTCTAACCTCCCCCAGAGAAACAGATGGTAAGTATAGCCTATAAGCATCAGGAATGATCATTTATTATAAACATTAAAAATGCAGGCAAACAAGTAGATCACTTACTGATAGGAGTTGTTATAAGCTTAGTGCCCTCTATCTCTTTTTCAGCCCTGTGTTTTAGCGCTCTTTTAGGTCTCGGCCTGCTGACTGGGCTCCCAGCTGGTTCACTGGAGAGACCTTGACTGTACTTGCAAGTGGGCAAATAGAGGTCATCAGAGTCATCTCCTGAATCACTTGATTCACAGACGCTCACTTCAGGTTCATTGGTGTTTTCTCCTCTGTTAGAATCATTGTTAATTTTTTGTCGGAAAGGAGTGAGATGAATTCCCTCTTCCAAATTAAAATTGTAGGTATCACTGGAAGTGACAGATTCATCCAACTTTTCTTTAGAGACAGTTTTTTTATTTTCACTTTTGCTCGCTTTATACTTTGATACAGGTTTTGATTTTTTCCTTCTGTTACCTTTTCTTTTCTCTTCTCCTTTTCTTCCTTGTGCACCTCTGCGCTTATTTTTAGTTTGTTCAGGTTTATACTCTAAGATGTCTTCTTTTGTTTTAGTGGATCTTTCTGGGTCAATCAGCTTTGGTGATAAGTTAATTTGATCATTATTCCATTGACAAACATTTTGTTCCACGTTTTCAGGTAAGTGCATATTTACTACTGGGTCTACACATCTAATTCTTTCCAATTCAAAGGACTGCTCTGAGAAATGACTGATTTCAAAATCATCCAAGGTATTGAACTGACACAGATTATTAAAATGTTTCTTTAAACTGCGACGGACAGATACAGTTCTAGGTAAGACATTATCAGTAGATTTATCATCATCTGAATTCAAACCAAATCCCAGTCTGTCTTGAGAAATAGGTATTTGCTCTGAGAATTTAAAAGATAAATGAGAAAAAAATAGTTTAACTTTATGGAAATTTTAAATTCAGTAATCTTAGAACTCAAAATTAAAAATGAAATAAATGAAAGGTCAGTTTGTAGTTCCGCATTTGCTATAAGCAAATAAAAATCTGGGGAACTTAGTACTACCATCTAATTTATTTGGCAATGATCAATTGATGGGTTCTATCTGACTTGTGAAAGAATCTTACATAACGTCCAAACATGTTCTAACTGGGGGTTTTCTGTGTCCCTAGTTTAAAGGTTTAAAGAAAAAGTAGTTGGCTATATGTATCTATGTGTATAGGATTCAGTGGGAGAGAACCTCATATTCTAAAGTAAAGTAAAGTAAGACCAGTACACTGAGAAAGTGGGAGCTAAGATGTTCTTTGAAATCCCAGTAAAACTGCAATAATTACAAAGCCTTTCAGGTAAGAAATATAGTAAGCATTTGTAGGGAAAGGTTCTGCTTATTCAAATGCCATCCCTTCTTCAAAGCATTGAGAACAGGGACACGCCAATTTAGAAATGGAAAGAATGGCATAGCTTTGGAGGTCGGCTTTCAGTTAAATGCTAGCTCTTACCTTTTGGGCTACTTTTTGTGTGATACTTTACTTTGAGTATATATAAAATGGGACCAACTGTACCTATATTCTAAGGTTGTTGTGAGGGTTAAGTGAGATAATGTAAAATGGCTAACACAGCTTGGCAAATAGTAGGGCTCAGTAAACTGCAGCCAGTTATAGCTGATAGCTGATAACAAAATAAATAGATATGTTTTTAAACTGTTATATTCTGTGTAAAATAAACAGATTTGCTTTGAGCAGAAGAATGCCAGATGAGCATACTTAAAAAGTTAAAAAAAAAAATTAGAGAAATTTAATTGTTACTTGTTCTCAAAGATCTCATCTTGCCCTTAGTATTTTTACATTTTCACTTGAATTACCTTCTATTTGGAATGATTCTCCTTGTCCTGGAAGGTGAGCTTCCTGAAGAGGAACTTGTCTAGCCAAAGAAAAACAAATTTATTTAAGAATTATGTAACAAAAAGAAATTTAAGATTTTCTTAAGTTTTTCTCTTAGTATCATTTCATAATTCTGTTCTAAATCTGCTAAGTATCAAAGAAAACAAAAAAACCTTTCTGCTGATTATATGGAGCCTCATTTGTTATAAGTGACATTCAACTCCACTGGAGGAAGTACCTTATCTATTTGGACACTTACTCCTGATGACATGCCATAACTCGTAATTCCATTTACCTGGAGAAACAGCCAATCAAAACTGACTTATATATTACAGAAATGTAATTTGATTACTCAACTCTTTAGCAGCCTATTTCATCATTAGCTGACCTGTGATTTTTTTTTTTTTTTTTTTTTTTTTTTTTGTAGCATAGGTTTTTATGGTGCCTAACTACTGACCCCTCTGAAGTTAATACTATTTATTTTCTTTAAAAATCTTGTCCCCCCTGTGGCTCATGAAACAATTTTCTTTATGCTTTAATACTATTACTGGCTGTTTCATTCTAATTATAATTTTATTCTTTATTTCCTATAGAGAATTTTCCCTCTAGACATCAAATTTTAAATACAGGTTTAGGTAATAGAGTTACGGTAACTAATTAATAACAATTTCAGGAATCTTATAAAAATTCAATTACCCCATTTTACTTTTTGACCATTACATAAATATTTTGTCAGGTGTTACAGTTCAACAGCTTTTAAACTATTCGTGATTAAAAATATGGGGGCAGAAACTGTCTTTGTGATTACTTTTGTGAAGAGAAGGGCGTAGACTTGAAAGGGATATGAGGAGATGGTTTATAGCAGTTCTTAATTGGGGATAATCATATCCCCTCAGCAGATACATGGCACTGTCTGGAGACATTTTTGGTTGTCTTAACTGGGGGAAGGAAGTGGCATTGGCATTTAGTGGTAGAGGCCAAGGATGCTGCTAAATATCCCAAAATGCTTAGGATAGCCCTCCACAACAAAGAATGATCTGGCCTAAAATGTCAATAATGCTGAAACTGAGAAAGCCCAGCTAGAGGGACAGCAGTGCTCTATATCATAATTGAGATTTTGGTTCCACAGGTGTATACATTAGTCAAACTCATTGAACTGTATAATTAAGATCTGCACACTTCACTGTATGTAATTATATCTCAATAGTTCATAAACAAAGTGTACTTGATCCGAGAGAAGGGGAAGAGGGTGTATGGGGTCTGACTGTATTTAGGAATGAACTGGATTAGCAAGATAGGGTGATAGCTGTGCTAAATGGGATGTTTTATTATATATCATTTCTAAACCGGACAATTTGTACCACTGGCAAAATACCGTCATTTGAATAAACAATCCTTCTTAGAATAAAAACATGGTATCACAAAAATATAACTGAAGGAATTCAATTATATTTAAATAGCTAGCTTAATCCTAACATCAAAAAGGTAAATATAAGAAAGTTTTGGCTTAGCTACATGTAACAGAATATCAACATATCAAATTTTTTTAAATGCATTTTTAGTAGAGAAACATCAGACTCCAAACACAAGAATCAATACGATGCAAATTTTCTTTCATAAATGTGTCAGAGAATTAAATCTTTTTTGACATTAGTAATCATAATAATGAATTTGATACCAACGGTAAATCCTTCACAAATAAATCCCCGGAGTTGTCACTACTGCTGGCCATTCCAGAGGGACATACTTCTTGGTTCTGTTAATATATGAAAACAAAGAAAACACTGGTACAACTGAAATATTCATAACAAAACATTCATTTATTCAACAATAAAAATGTACCAACAGTCTACTATGGTGCCAGGCCCTGTTCTAGGAACCAAGTCTCTAGCAGCTAAAAAATATATTTAAGTCCAACTCTCTTAAAGCTTACATTCTAGTGTAGGGAGAGAAAAATTTTAAATGAAAGGAAAGAGATACATAATTTCAGATAGTGATAAAGTGCTATGAAGGAAATACTCAGAGTTGAAGTGACAGAGAGTGATTGAGGTTGGAGGTTCCCTTAGACCTTCATCTGAAATCTAAAGAATGCAAAGGAGACAGCCACTGAAAAGAGGAGGGAAAGAAAAAGTGGTGGAAACAACAAATACAAAAGTCATGATGTAGGAAAAGCTTTGCTGTGTTTAGAAAAGAAAGGCCACTGTGGCTGGACATATATGAATTCTCTCATAGAACAGGAGGGGATGTGTACTCAGAGACCAGGTAACACGGCGCCTTGGCAGTCAGGAGTTTGGATTTTAGTCCAAGTGTGATACGAAGTTACTTAATCGTTAAGCAGGGAAGTGAAATGATTTAAGTTTTAAAAAGATCAGTCTGACCACTATGTGGAACATGGATTGAAAGGGGCCAAGAGAAGAAGGAGTTAGGAAGTCATTGTAGTAAATCTAGCAAGATGTGTATCAGCTAGGACTCGAGTCCCATAGCTACAGAGGTGAAGCCCAGCAGAAGGTGTTGAGAGAACAAAGATGCTGAAATTGAATCGGCGTGCAAGTGGGGACAGTGAGGGAGAGGGAAGCCTCTTTGGTTTGGACTTGAGCAAATGGTAGGTTGTTTTATGAGATGAATAAGACAGACAGACAAAGGCAGAAGTACACAGTATCTCTGGGAGAGGGAAAATAGAGTTGTACTTTGTACAAAATGTTTGAGATCCTTGGGGCGCCTGGGTGACTCAGTCGGTTAAGCATCCGACTTCACCTAAGGTCATGATCTTGCAGTTCATGAGTTTGAGCCCCGCGTTGGGCTCTGTGCTGACAGCTCGGAGCCTGGAGCTTGTTTCAGGTTCTGTGTCTCCCACTCTCTCTGCCCCTTTCCTGCTCATGCTCTGTCTCTCAAAAATAAATAAACGTTAAAAAAAATGTTTAAGATCCTTTCTAAATATTTCAGTGGATAAATCAAGTAGTAGTCGTGTGTGTGTGTGTGTGTGTGTGTGTGTGTTGAGCTATAAATTTGGAAGTCCCCAACAGAGTATTTAAAGCATGGGAAGGGGTAAGATAAGATGGATCTGGAACAATTGACATTTGAAACTAAAGAAGAAGTGAGCAAATGAGACAGACATGTAACAGTCAGAAAGGCAGGACAACTACAAAATATGGTAGTAGGAAAGCTAGGAGATTATAAAGTATGTTACTACATAAAGGTCAAGAAGAAAGAGAGGTGGCCACTAAATTTGGTAATATGGGAGTTGTGGGGACCTTGGCACAGTGACCACAGAATGATGGGGATAAAAGCCAGATAAGAGGGAGTTCAAATGGAAATAGAAGCTGAGGAAGTGAAAACAGTAAGTGCACTGTTTGTCTCTGCTAAAGTTCTGCTGTGAAGGGAAGCAGAGAAATGAGGAGGTAGAGGGATATGAAATCAGGAGAGGTTTCATTTATTTTCTTTTCCTCTTAAGGCAAAAGATGCTAAAGAACATCTGTATGACAGCTAGAATGAGTCAGTCAAGAGGCAAATCCGTTGAAAGAGTGCAAACTTTCAGGACCAAAGTGCTTGAGGCAAGAGAAAAGGGGAATGTGATGCACAGGGAAAGGCTTGGCCTTTGATAGGAGCAGAGACACTTCTCCCACTGTGACAGGAGGGAAGACAGAGAACACACTGCAGATACGGGCAGATTTGTAGATTTGTATTAGGAAGGTAAGAGTTCTGGACTGATTCCTTCGAAGTCACTCTAATTCAGTTCAGTTGTTTCTTAAAATTTGATGCACATATAATATGCTGATGTTATGATAGATTAAAACTGTTCAAGAGAAACAAAACAACTAGAAATTTAATCCTGTTAAAAGTTTTAAATTTATTTTCAATATAGCTCATGTTCTAAATTTAAGTAGTGGTATTACTGAAGGTAAATAAAGGAGAATATTTAACTACAGAATAATATAACTTAGTAACAAGTTACTAAAAAGATCTGTTATAAAATTTAGGAAACAAAAGGCTATTAGAAATTACTTTATGATTAATCCTTATAAACCAAGTTAACTAGTGGTAGGCAAAAAAACCCCATTCTTCTTATTTTTTTTTTTAAATTTTTTTTCAACGTTTTTATTTATTTTTGGGACAGAGAGAGACAGAGCATGAATGGGGGAGGGGCAGAGAGAGAGGGAGACACAGAATCGGAAACAGGCTCCAGGCTCTGAGCCATCAGCCCAGAGCCTGACGCGGGGCTCGAACTCACGGACCGTGAGATCGTGACCTGGCTGAAGTCGGACGCTTAACCGACTGCGCCACCCAGGCGCCCCAGCCCATTCTTCTTATTAAAGCATTTTAAGTTTCTCCATTACTGATTAATTGACTTGATAAACATGTAAGCACAAGTATAGAATGATGGTTGAGGAGTGACACATGTAGCAAATGTATGGCAGAAAACAAACTCTGATGTTTTAAATGCTAAGAACACTTTTGCCCAGCAACTAATGTTTTTGTTTTTTTTTAAGTTTATTTATTTATTTTCAGAGTAAGACAGAGAAGGAGAGAGGGAGAGGAAGGAAGGGAGGAAGGGAGGGAGTGGGGGGAGGGGGAGGGAGAGAGAGAGAGAGAGAGAGAGAGAGAAAATCCCATGCTGGTTACCCACTGTCAGCGCAGAGCCCGACATGGGGCTCGATCCCACAAACTGTGAGATCATGACCTGAGCTGAAATCAAGAGTCAGATGCTTGACTGACTGAGCCACTCAGGCGCCCCAGCTAATAATATGTTTTAATCAATACTCAGAAAGCATTGATAAATGTCCAAAGGCCTGCAATAACAGATTTTTCCCCCATTGTTTTTGTGATTGTCTCATTGGGTATTCATTTCTCACTATTTTATATATGATTTCACCAAAAACTTTGGAAAGGGAAAAGGAACATTCAAATGTCTTTGGAGGGATTTTTTTTTTTTCTTACTAGTTGACTGAACAAGGAAAAGAAAAAATTTAGGAAAGATTATATTCTGAAGGGGAAAAAAATGCCAAAAAACCAAAAAGTTTTAAATAATCTAACCCTCACATAAAGGAAAATTATATCAAATCTTTTATAGCCAATTCTCTGCTATACCGTATATGTATATATTGCATATATGTATGTGTATGTACATTCTGTATATCATACACAGAAAAAATATGGAATCACTTTCATCACTGACTCTTGCTGTCAGTGGAGAGGTGACTTTAATTCCCTTCCCGAGTCTTTACCCTCCCCCTAATCGCTATGGTCTGGCTTTCTTCTCTGGTTTCCTGGCCTAAGTGCCAACACAACTGTCTTCACTGGCACAGCAAACAGATGGCCGCCCAGGAAAAAAGTAAACTTGTTTCTGTCAACACCTGACACGCACCACTGCTTTCTCTCTCTCTGCCCCAAGTAGTTTTCCTGGGAAGAGGAAAGGAGAACCTGGCTCATCATTTCTCTCTTCTTGGGATCAATGTGCAGTGGGACACAAAGAATATCAAGCTTTCTCCACATCTGTTATATTTTGGCTGACCCTTCCATGTAACCTTGAATACAACAGAATAAGAGTAAGATATAAACAGCAAAATGTTTAGGATAGTTCTTGTTTGGGAATTAATGTATACCTTTCCTTATTTAACCAACTAGTGGGTAAAAAGGACTCTGCAAAAAACACTTAAATGCCCCCTTTCCCAAATTAAGGCAGTTCTTATAAGACCTCACTAGGTATAACACAACTACATAGAAAAGCTAAGATTTATAGCACTGATTAAAACTTTTGGACTAGTCCGCTTCAACTATCACTTTTAGACCTTTAGCTGAGTTGCCGTATATTTGACTCACTTAGCTGAACGGTTGGAAGGACCAGCAGTGCAAAAGGCTAAACTATTTCTTCTGTACCTTGTCTTGCTACCTGCTTTCAGAACCAAGTTATACAAGCACAAGCCTCAATCATGTATGTTTTGATCAATTCACTAATAACAGAGCTATCGGTCAGTAATGAATTTATATAACATAATTGATCTAAACTACCAATTCACTGATTTCACATTTTTTCCTGAGAAATTCAACGTTTGTAATGAAAATACCTGAGTAGTTTCTCTGGTTTGTTGTGAAGCCAGTTTTTCTTTCAATGAATGTAGCTGACATGTGAGGTAGTAACATTCTTTTCTCAGTTGTAAGATGATATCTTGGGCTTCTCTCACTTTGGATTTTTCATTTTCCAAAGCTAAAGCTAACATTCTGTTGTTGTCTTGGTAGTTTTTTAACAGTGTAGAAGTGTTGGCTGAAAGAGGATAAATTTTTTTTTTATTATGTATTAAATATAAACTTAAAAAGCGACGCAAAAGGACAACATGAAAATCTCTTACTGATTATTTGGCATGGAGCAGCTATGAAAGACTTTCGTTTGCCGATCTCTGCCAAATTTTTACTCCTTTTCTCTTTCATTCGTTTCTTTATGTCTTCAAGACTATCTTGAAAGGACTTTTTAAGGCACCTTTCCTTGGCCATCTTCTGCCTAGGAATTTAAAACAGTAAAAAGTATTTAATTTTTCTAAGAGATAATATCAAATATAAAACAAGATTGAAAACACAGGTTGTTCATAAAGAATGGATTAAATAGACTTAGTAACTGTAGAATCAGCTTAAAGAAGCTGGCTAACCTGGTAATAACTTAGATTTTGCAGCTTTTAAACCTCATTAACATTTTGGCATAATGTTATCCTCCTCAGGTACTTTACAGGGAAAACTAATAAATATGCATTTCAACCCAAAGACTCTGTAATATGCCACTTATTTATTCCTTAACAAATACCCACTGGGGGCTTGCTATATACCAGGCATTATGGGAAATACTTAATGTTATATTTTGATGTTATTATTATTTATGTTTCCTACAGACAATGTTTATGACCCGCATTTAGTGTTTACTAGACTTACAGCATTAGTTCAGAGGTAATCTTGTATGTGGGCTTTGTTTTCCAGTTCTTCTCTACATTATTAATTTATCACATTAGGTCACTGGATAGAATTAATCAAGACACAGTTATTCTTCCACACTCTTTTAACCCAATGCTTAAGATGTGCACACACTCCCAAGACACTCGAGGTAATCCTCAGAGGTTGAAACTATGTAGCACTATATACAATCTTAATAGGTTATTATAACAATTATAGAACTAGAAAGAGCAGGAACTGAGGCAGAGCAACATGCCAGTTTTCTCAGTTATTTTTAAAACTCAGGTCTGTTAGCTCTTAGTAAATCATGAGAATAGCAAACAAGACATTAAATAGCAGTTGTTCTACATACAGTTGAAAGTAGTAAAACAAGCAGTGACAGTGAAATATGCTACTGAATATATTAACACATAAATATATTTAAATCCTTCAGTGCTGCAAATCAGATTTGCTTAAATATTCTGCTACTAAGCGTATCGAACTACTTTTCATGAACATCTTTTACCCTAGATTGCACTTTGCAGATCACAAAATTGCAAGAAATAATTCCTGTTTCCTACAACCATACTTAGAATTTTCACTACAAAAGATACCTTCATCTGCTCTAAGCTAGTTAAATAATTTTGCTGAACCTTACGTTTTCTTGAGTATTTTCTCCAGCCCGTATTTATTTTCCTCTATGCACTGTCTGGGGGTGTTCAATGTAGAACTCATTTGTTATTTTCTCTTTGACAATGTAGATACAACACATACTGGGATGTTTCCAGTAGAGCTAACACAACTCTTTTTTTTAAAGCACTAATGTTAAGTGGGTTGTATATAAACAGCGTATCACAATGGGAGTTTTTAAAGTTCGAACAGATGTTTGAAAAGTCACCCAGATTAAGCAACTGATCAAGTTAGTTTAACAACGTACCTAAAATATTTTCGTTATTATCTTTAATTAACTTAAAATCACAAAAGAAAACTGCCGTATAAGAAGTTTCCTATCTAGGCCGAAGTACAGGGGGTGTGGTGGAGAGAACGAATGGAAACAGGTCACAGGGCGGGAAGGGTCAGTGTCTAGAGCATTTGGGTAAGGGGTCTGGATTCAGAAGAACCTGGAATATCTATCTGATCTCCGTCATAATGCTTCCATCATTCCTGCTGCTGAGGCAGCCAGGTACGACACTGACCAGTGCTAGCTTCTCCAGGCAAACCGAAGAAGCAACACAGGACGTCAAGGGCATAGGGCTGCACAAAGAACAGCTGCCAGTTTGTGTGCCCTCACGTCAAGCCGGGCTTTAACTACTAATGCTTTTACAGATCACGGAATCTACAAAATTCTGCAAGGCAGGAGGTTCGTGTCCCCTTTACTTAACAAGAGGAAAATGGAGCCTCAGGAAGCGCAAGTCGAGTGGACGAACAGAGAAAGTGTCGGGGTCAAACCGACTCCACAGCCCGAGCTTTGGGCCACCGAACTTAGAACGACAGAGAGACCCCTGAGGGCAGACGAACAGGGACCACGACACCCCAGTTCCACACCTGGAAACCCCGCGGCTTTCTCTTTCACGGAGGGGCTCGGGGAAAGTCGGGGGCGGGGGGTGTTGCCGGAAGAGGGCCGGGAGATCTTCCTCCCACAGGTACGTCCGAAACAGTACCTTGGCCACCACTTCTGCCGCAGCTGTCGCCCTCCTTCTTACATTCCAAGGTTTCGCGAAGCTGTCTGGCCGGCGTAGCCTGTGCTTCGGCCCCTCCAGGTCTAGGCCCCGTCCCCAGTCGCCCGCCTGCTAACGCCACCACATTCGAAATTCGCCGCCGCGCTCACCCATTGGCTGGCTGGCAGGAGGTCACGTGAGGCGACTGCGCTGCCAGGAGTCCCGCCTCACCGGGCTGCGTCACGTGACTCACTCCGAGCATCCACATCCGGGTATCTACCGTGCCCCCTCCCGAGGGGGCGGAGTCATTAGGGAGCGCCTTGACCTGTCGGTACGTTTCTGCCCGGAGTCATTGGCTTTTTGGGTTGGATCGGCTGCGATATCTCTAAGGGTGGGTATTTTAGGGCGTTCAAAAGCTTCCTGTTTCTTTAGTCTTACAGTTTCCCGTCTTTGGGATTGCACTCGAGGGCTCCCTCTTGTGAGAAGAATTTCCTTGATTGTCTGCCCGCCGAAGCGGTCGGCCGGCTGCACAGAGGCATCTTGTAGGGAACATTAAACCAAAATGGGAAACAAATTTTGGATGAACAGGATTAGGGAAGTTGCAGATATCTGAAATATTCAGCCCCAGGTTCTTTGTCTGGCTACCTCTGGCGCTTTAACTCTCGGGAAATGGCACTAGCACACGTAAAGCTACTGATCCAGAAGTCTGGGAAATTTTCTTTATTGATATTTTATTCTCCCTTAGCCTTTCCACGTCCCGTCAATCACTGAGTCCTGTCAATTCTACCTTTTAGGTATTTTTCACGTCCAAACCCCACTATTTTCCATACCCCAATCCAGCCAAATACCTAATCTTAACTGTGAACTGTACCAGTACCTACTCTGATCGCGGACTCCACTCCCTTATGTTATTCATAGAATGATGGTTTGACAAAGCAAATATGATTGAATATGAAACTCTTAAATAGCTCCTCACTGCATTTAAGATAGAGTTCAAACTCCTAAAGGTATTTGGTCATTGAAGAACCCCATGGTTCTATGTTCCACCTCTTCTGAATTTTCTTTCATTTTCCTTGTAATTCATCTTGCTGCTTTTGCCCATGCTGTTTTGTTGGTCAAGAACAGTCTTTCTTCTCTCTGAGACCAGTTAGTCTTACTCATGCTGCAGGTCATTGTAGAGGTGAATTCTTCCAGAAAGCCTTATCTGTTCCCAAAGCCTCCTTAATAGTCCGATTTGTACATCCTTAGTGCTACGCATGCACTTTTCCTTTGGTACCCCTTGTGGCGTTGACTTGTCACTCATTGCCTATTTATTCAACTTGCATAAGGGTAGAACTATACATGCCTGCTTATAGTTGAATATTCAGCCTCTAATTAGCAATTTGCAGTTAGTAAACATTGGGACAATAAAAGAATAAGTAAATGAAACCTAAGCAATTGTTTTCAATTTAGATATTCAACTCATCATAAAGAATTTTTTTTTTTTTTTTTTTTTTTTTACAGAACATTTACCTCCTTCCCTTGTCTAACCCTCACCTCACGCCTTTCTGGCTTGAGTGGAAGAGATGAGAATATCTGTCTTTAGCCAACAACTTGGTCTCCAGGTGTTATGAGCCACATCACCTCCACTAGTCCTTAGTTTTCTACTCTGGGCAGTGTGGCTTACAGGTGCAGAAGCATCAAGAAGAAAGGTCAACCCAGACATGTTTTGCCGGCTTTGGCGGTAGGTGGCTGCACTGCAACTTGGGGCCAGGGGCCTGCCTCTTGCGCCAACCTCCACGGTGCCATTAATCACTCTGCTCTGCGGGTGTGGGTTGGCGGCGTGAGTCTTGGCAGTTGGCTCCGGCAGTGGCCACGGCCCTGGCAGCTGGGGCGAGGACCTGGCCACATCAGCACTGGTACAGACGCAGAGCAGGTGCTACTCCGCACGCACACTGCCACAGGTCTGCCCTAGTGGTCCCGTGTTGTCCTAACCACCGAGGTCCTGCTGGGCGTGGTCTAGACCCCCTCTCCCCCGCCCCTACTACCGCACCGTAACTGGCACTACTTCCTGGCCAAGGTGGAAAATTTGCAGCCAGAAATAAAAAGCATTGCAAGGCATCTCAACCAAGAAGGTGCAGTTAGTGCAGATCAGTTGAGGTGGTCCAAAAGAGTTGCCAGGCCAACTTACCTAAAGAATACGGGGGGGCTTGTTTCAAGAGCTATATGTTCGGGATAACTGCCACCCTCTCAAAGCCTCTGTGTTGGTCTGGATTCGGTTTCCAATGTGGATCTTCATGTCTGTTGCTCTTTGGAATTTTAGCACAGGGGCAACACATTCAGATGTAGGTTTTTCTATTCAGGAACAGTTACCTGCTAGTGGGGTCCTGTGGTTTCCTGACCTCCCTGCACTGGATTCCTCTTGGATTCTGCTTATCTCTGTTGGTGTCATCAGTTTATTAATAGTGGAGATTTTTGCTCTGCAAAAAATTGGAATGACTCCTTTTCAGATGTGTATTACGTGCTTTGTTCATGTGGTATCAGTGTTGATGATTCCAGTTGCTGCAACAGTACCTTCATCAATTGTCCTCTACTGCTTATGTTCCAGATTCATGGGCCTTTCACAGAATTTGTTGTTGCATTCTCCTAGGTTTTTGCCAACTTTGCCAAATACCGTTGACCAAGTCAGATTCAGACACGCCTTGTAAGGACCTCTTTGCCACCTTTTATGCTAAGTTTATTTCAAGAGAATGACATGCTTTCCAGGAATTTTGGAACGATTCCCAGTGCCACTATCTAATATATTTAGGTTTAGAAATTCAGATGTGATTTAATTTGTCTTTATTTAAAATCATGAATTGTGGGGGCGCCTGGGTGGCTCAGTCGGTTAAGCGTCTGACTTCGGCTCCGGTCACGATCTCCCGGTCCCTGAGTTCGAGCCCCGCGTCGGCCTCTGTGCTCACCGCTCAGAGCCTGGAGCCTGTTTCTGATTCTGTGTCTCCCTCTCTCTCTGACCCTCCCCATTCATGCTCTGTCTCTCTCTGTCTCAAAATAAATAAATGTTAAAAAACAAAAAATAAAAATAAAAAAATAAAATCATGAATTGTGTGAAGTACTATGGGTTAAATTATAATCCAAATATATTTGACAAATCTTTTAAGTGCTAGAAATGTATGTTTAATTGCATCCTAAAAATACAAAAGTGAATCAAAGTGTCTAGTTCTGTTTATAAAATTATAATTTCCTAGAGGTGCCAGAACTTTGGAAAACAGGGTTAGATGCTGAATGATGCCAGATTATACTGACCAATCTCATACTTTGAAGTTTTATCAAGTAAGAGAATCCAGTGAGGTGATTCTTAAAATTTTTGAGGTGTGGAGGATCATAGACCCATTTGTACATCTATTAAAGCTCTAGTTTTCTTTTCAGAAAAATCCTAGGACTCACAACATGGGGGCCTTTTCTGATGACTCCCTTCATCCACCCTACGGCTTTCTGGTAATTCCTGGTTGAGAATTGTTATTCTAATGGAACACATATTCTAATGGATTATGAGTTAATATGTGACTTGAGATAAGAATGGACTAGGGGCGCCTGGGTGGCTCAGTCGCAAGCGTCCAACTTCAGCTCAGGTCACGATCTCGCGGTCCGGGAGTTCGAGCCCCGCGTCAGGCTCTGGGCTGATGGCTCGGAGCCTGGAGCCTGCTTCCGATTCTGTGTCTCCCTCTCTCTCTGCCCCTCCCCCGTTCATGCTCTGTCTCTGTCTCAAAAATAAATAAACGTTAAAAAAAAAAAATTAAAAAAAAGAATGGACTGGAGATACATGCAGTAGAGTAGTCCATGGAAGAAAGTACCTAATATGGTAGGGGATGTTGCCTTTCAACCCTCCTCTGAAAGAATACAAAATGGGTACATTCTAGGCTGAAGAAGTCTAGAATAGAATACAGCACTATGTACTGCTACAGCCCAAAGTGGAAAATCTTAAGCATTGTTTGTTTAGTCGAAGGAAGAAAACTGGAAGGGCAACTGCCTCTTACAGAGGTGATTTTATAAGCTTCTTTACTTGGAAGGATTAAGTACCCAAAGGGTTTAAACCATGGTAGATGTTTAATATAGGAAACAATAACAGGTAATATAAGTTGTGGATCCAGTTGTTTGCTTGTTTGAATTGAAAAGATGATAAAACTAATTGCGGTTGGGGTATTTATGAATATGTTTGACAGTCATTGGAGAAGATTAAAGAGAAGAAGAAAAAAGGGTTAGAGATTTTTAAAAAATTTTTATTGCTTGAGGCCAGAGGGTATGAATTGGAAAGTGAGAGCAGGGCTGCTTCATGAACACGCGACCTATGCTCAGAAAGGCCTTGCACTCGGTGTAATGCTCTGCTTTTGCCATCTTGAAGTGCTTAATAATTTATTTTTGCACTTGTGACTTGTAAGTGAAGTCTGATGAGACAATGGAACAGGCACGTGAACAAATGAGATAACATGCACTTTGTCCATTTGTGTCTCTTGCTGCCCCAATTGCCATATTGTCATCAGGATGCCCACTAAATGGCTTCTGTGACACACTTTATACTTGGGGCTCCATGCTCAGTAGGGCTTCATCCTGGTATAGTGCTCTGCTGTCATCTTGAAATTCTTAACAATTAAAAAACATTTTTAATTCTAGTATAGTTAACATACGGTGTTATATTAGTTTTGGGTATACAGTATGGCAATTGAACAGTTCTATATATTACTTAGGGCTCATCATGATAAGCATACTTTTTTTTTTTAATTTTTTTTTTTTTTGAGAAAGAGTGAGTGCGTGTGCATATGCCAGCTTTGGAGGTGGGGAGGGCAGAGAGAGCGGGGGACAGAGGATCTGAAGTGGGCTGTGTGCTGACAGCCTAGAGAGCCCAATGGGGACTCAGACTCCTAAACCGCAAGATCATGACCTGAGCAGAAGTCAGACTTTTAACTGACTGAGCCACCCAGGAGCTGGATAAATGTACTCTTAGTCCCCTTCACTCATTTCACCCATATCCCCACCCACCTCCCCTCTGGCAACCATCAGTTCGCTCTGTATAGTGTAGAGTCTGTTTCTTGGTTTCTCTTTTTCTTTGTTTGTTTTGTTTGTTTATTTTGTTTCTTAAATTCCACATAGGAGTGAAATCATATGGTATTTGTCTTTCTCTGACTGGCTTATTTCACTTAGCATTACACTCTCTAGATCCTCCCATGTTGATGCAGATGGCAAGATTTCATTCTTTGCTCATGGCTGAGTAATATTACACACACACACACTCTCTCTCTCTCTCTCTCTCTCACACACACACACACACACACACATACACACACACACACACACACACACACACATCTTCTTTATCCATTCATCTATAGATGGACACTTGGATTGCTTCCATAATTTGGCTGTTGTAAATAATGCTGCAATAATCATGGGGATGCATATATCTTTTCAAATAAGTGTTTTTGTATTCTTGGGGACTTACTGGATCATATGGTAGTTCTATTTTTAACTTTTTGAGGAATCCCTATACTGTTTTCCACAGTGGCTACGCCAGTTTGCCTTCCCACTAACAGTGCCAGGGGTTCCATTTTCTCCACATCCTTTTTCTTTTTTTTAATGCTTTTATTTATTTTTGAGAGAGAGAGAGACAGAGACAGAGAACAAGTGGGGGAGGAGCAGAGAGACAGGGAGACACAGAATTTGAAGCAGGCTCCAGGCTCTGAGCTGTCAGCACAGAGCCTGACGTTGGGCTAGAACCCATGAATCGTAAGATCATGACCCGAACCGAAGTCAGATGCTTAACCAACTGAGCCACCCAGGTGCCCCTCTCCACATCCTTGCCAAGACTTGTTGTTTCTTGAGTTTTAGACATTAGCTCTCTGACAGGTATAAGGTGATATCTCATTGTGGTTTTGATTTTTACTTCCCTGATAATGAATGATGTTGAACATTTTTTATTGTGTTTGTTGACCATCTGTGTGTCTTTGGAGAAATGTCTATTCATGCCTTCTGCCCATGGTTTAATTGTGTTATTATTCTTATTTTGGTATTGAATTGTATAAGTTCTTTATATATTTTGGATAGTAACCCTTTATCTGATATGCCATTTGTAAATATCTTTTCCCATTCAGTAAGCTGTCTTTTAGTTTTGTTGACTGTTTCCTTCACTGTGCAGAAGCTTTGTATTTTGATGTAGTCCCAATAGTATATTTTTGCTTTTCTTTTCCTTGCCTCAGGAGACCTATCCAAATTTTTAAAAAATGATTCCAAGGGAATTTCAGGAAGCTTGGGGTTTGGGTGGGGAGATGATTTAGGTTGGAGCCATGGGGGAGGGAAAGAAGGAGTGGGGACTTTTTTTTTTTTTAATTTTTATTTGTTTTGAGAGAGAGAGAGAGCGTGGGTGAGGGGCATAGAGAGAGAATCCCAAGCAGGCTGCGCACTGTCAGGGCAGAGCCCAATGAGGGGGTTGAATGCACTAACTGTGAGATCATGACCTAAGCTGAAATCAAGAGTTGGACACTCAACAAACTGAGCCATACAGGCACCCCTGTTGCTACGGCTCTTGTCAGAGAAATTATTGCCTATGTTCTCTTGTAGGATTTTTATGGTTTCAGGTCTCATGTTTAGGTCCTTAATCAATTTTATTTATTTAAAAAAAATTTAAAAATAATAATAAAAAATAAAAAAAATTTTCTTGAAGTTTTATTTATTTTTGAGAGAGAGAGTGAGTTGGGGAGAGGCAGAGAGAGAGGGAGACACAGAATCCAAAGCAGGCTCCAGGCTCTGAGCTGTCAGCACAGAGCCCGATGTGGGGCTCGAACTCACAGACCGTGAGATCATGACCTGAGCCAAAGTCGGACACTTAACCAAGTGAGCCACCCAGGTCCCCCTAGATCCTTAATCAATTTTAGCTTATATTTGTGTATGGTGTAAGAAAGTGGTCCAGTTTTCTTTCTTTTGAATATAGCTGTCCACTTTTCCTAACATCATTTGTTGAAGAGACTTTTTTTTTCCCATTGCATATTCTTGACTCCTTTGTCAAAGATTAATAGTGGGGTTATTTCTTGGCTATTTCTTTGTTTGAAATTCTTAACGATTTTATCTTTGAACTTCTATATTCACTTTGGGTCTCACTGAACTTTCATGCTTCTTAGCCGAAAGAGACTTTTAAAAATGTAATCGGAGATTGCTTCTTATCAGACAGTTTTAAGAATAACTAAAGTTAATTATATGGAGCCAATGAAGCCCCTTGGATATTAGCAAATCTTTAACTGAAATATCATACTTTAAAACATGCATAAAATCACTGTTCTTGCTGCACTTGTGTAAATAACCAGGCCAAATTTAATTAGACTAGACCTTTTTCACAAACAAATCAGTGTTACCAAAATTGTCTTTGGTAAAAATAGAGTGGCTACAGACAGAAAAATTGTGTTTTAGTAGAGAACTGTAGTATGCCCATTACAGATCTAGTCCTGTTCATTGTCTTTGAGGTTTTGTTATTAGCCTGTAAGCTGTATTGAACACAGAATGGCAATGGTGTCTATGAAACATGACTGAAGAACATTACTATTTTCTAACAACTTACACTAAAAATGATGACATAGAAGGAAAAAGATAGGACAAGCCAAAATTCTTTTTCTTTTCAGTCCATCTCATTAGTGGAAGGTAGAAAATGTTGGTAGAATGTGCACATTTAAGGAACTAAAAACAGTTCAGTGAGTCTTGTGCAGCTTTTCTACTGTTCTGGTAAGAATGAAATACATATGCATGCAAGAGCTCTGAGATATGAATGGTGTGATTTTGGTGATTGTGCACATTCAAGTTAAATGTTTGCATCTAAAACTAGCATTGTATGATATAAAGATGAATGGTACAATTCATGCTAATGTTTGAAATTTAAAATTTGCTTTCACTGAGAATGACTTTAAATGTCAGATGATGGGGCGCCTGGGTGGCGCAGTCGGTTAAGCGTCCGACTTCAGCCAGGTCACGATCTCGCGGATCTCGCGGTCCGGGAGTTCGAGCCCCGCGTCAGGCTCTGGGCTGATGGCTCAGAGCCTGGAGCCTGTTTCCGATTCTGTGTCTCCCTCTCTCTCTGCCCCTCCCCTGTTCATGCTCGGTCTCTCTCTG
This sequence comes from Herpailurus yagouaroundi, assembly GCF_014898765.1. Classification (NCBI taxonomy): domain Eukaryota; kingdom Metazoa; phylum Chordata; class Mammalia; order Carnivora; family Felidae; genus Herpailurus; species Herpailurus yagouaroundi. The sequence continues at coordinate 21,984,726 of NW_024412400.1, read as the reverse complement.
TCCCAAAAATAAATAAACGTTGAAAAAAAAAATAAAAAATAAATAAAAAAAATAAATGTCAGATGAATAAAACACAATGATGAATTGAGAGAGATATGGAAGAAAGGGAAAAACTTTATATTTTTGTATCTTTCCTGGCACATTTTTCTTGCATTTTTTTTTTAATTTTTTTTTTTAACGTTTATTTATTTTTGAGACAGAGAGAGACAGAGCATGAACGGGGGAGGGGCAGAGAGAGAGGGAGACACAGAATCGGAAGCAGGCTCCAGGCTCTGAGCCATCAGCCCAGAGCCCGACGCAGGGCTCGAACTCACGGACCGCGAGATCGTGACCTGAGCTGAAGTCGGACGCTCAACCGACTGAGCCACCCAGGCGCCCCTGTCTTGCGTTTTGAAGAAGGGCCTCACACATTTTCATTTGGCATTGGCCCACACAAATTATGTAGCTGGCCGTCAATAAGGTCTTGAAGGTTCTGACTTTGGAAGGTACCTTGTCCCTTCTCATCTTGAGAATGATCAAACTTTAGATTGAGTCTGTTCTATAGGGCCTTGAAGAATAGAAATGGCTGAGCTTGGGGTCTCTGATCCACCAAAGAGACAAAATATCACCAGAGTAGAAGTATAGATAACTTTTGTACATTTCAGAGTGGCTTAGTTCTTCTTTTTCTAGGTCCTTGATGTGTAAAGTTAATTATTTAAGATCTTTCTTCTTTTCATGATGAATCAAACTAGCTCACTATGACTCCACAATGTGTAAAGTTAATTCTTTAAGATCTTTCTTCTTTTCTTCCCCTTTTACAATTTTTTTTAAGTTTTATTTATTTATTTTTGAGAGAGGGAGAGCATGAGCAGGGTAGAGGTAGAAAGGGAGGTAGAGAGAGGATCCCAAGCACGCTCCATCCTGTCAGCGTGGAGCCTGATGTGGCTCAAACCCACGAAGCATAAGATCATGCCCTGGGCTGAAATCAATAGTTGGTCACTTAACCAACTGAGCAACTCAGGCGCTCCTTCCCTTTTTAAAATGCAGGCATTTATTGCCACAAACTTTCCTCTTAGCATTGCTTTTGTTGAGTCCCATAAATTTTGGTATGTTGTATTTCCATTATTGTGTGTTTCAAGATGTTTTTTGATCTCCTTTTTAAAAAAAAATTTTTTTTTTCTATTTTTAAGTAATCTTTACACCCAACATGGGACTCTGATTTACAATCCCAATATCAAAGGTCGCATGCTCTACCAACTGAGCCAGCCAGGTGCCCTGATTTCCCTTTTGAGTTCATTTTTGACCCATTGGTTGTTTAGGATTGCGTTGTTTAATTTTTACATATTTGTGAATTTTCCAGTTTTCCTCCTATTAGTGATTTCTAGTTTCATACCATTGTGGTTGGAGAAGATACAGGGCATGACTTCAGTCTTTGTAAATTTGCTAAGACTTGATATGTGATCTAAGAAATGATCTATTCTGGAGAATGTTCCATATGTGCTTGAGAAGAATGAGTGTTATGCTATTGGATAGAATGTTCTGTGTATGTCTATTAGGTCCATCTGGTCTAAAGTGTGGTTGAAGTCCCATGTTTCCTTATTGATTTTCTATCTGGATTATTATCTTTTGTTGAAAGTGTGGCATTAAATTCCCCTCCTATTTTTGTATTGTTGCCTATTGCTCCCTTTAATGTATTAGTATTTGCTGAATATATTTAGGTACTCCAATATTGGATATGTGTATATTTACAAGTATTATGTCCTCTTAATGAATTGACATCTTTCCATTATATAATGACCTTTTTATCTCTTGTTATAGTTTTTGCTTACAGTCTATTTTGTCTGAATTAAGTATAGCTACTTCATTTGGTTTCTGTTTGTGTGGAAAATATTTTTCTATCCCTTTACTTTGTCACATATGCAAATTCCACCTTCTTAAAATATGTTTAATGGGATAATGATTGGTTAGAATTATCTAGAGCTTCTTGGTTTTTGTTTTCATTAATGTTGTTATACTTGTAAAAATCCATGGTAGGAGCACACTTAAAACAATTTGAGGGGTGCCTGGGTGGTCATGATCTCACAGTTCATGAGTTCGAGCCCTGCATCAGGCTCTGCCTTAACAGCATGGAGCCTGTTTGGGATTCTCCCTCTCCCTGTCTCTCTCTGTTCCTCCCCCACTTATTATCTCTCTCTCTCTCTCTCTCTCTCTCTCTCTCTCTCTCTCACACACACACACACACACACACACACACACACACACACACACAATAAATAAACATTAAAAAAAACCCCAATTTGTGGGGCACCTGGGTTGCTCAGTCAGTTAAGTGTCTGACTTTGGCTAAGGTCATAATCTCATGGTTGGTGGGCTCAAGCCCGGTGTCGGGCTCTGTACTGACAGCTCAGAGCCTGGATCCTGCTTTGGATTCTGCCTCCCTCTCTCTCTGCCCCTCCCCTGTTCATGTTCTTTCTCTCTCTGTCTCAAACATTTAAAAAAATTCAATTTAAAAAACAAACAGGGGCATGTGGGTGGCTCAGTTGGTTAAGTGTCCAACTTTGGCTCAGGTCATGATCTCACTGCTTGTGAGTTCGAGTCCTGCATTGGGCTCTGTGCTGACAGCTCGGAGCCTGGAGCCTGCTTCAGATTCTGTGTCCATCTCTCTTCCCCTCCCCTGCTTGCACGTGTGCGCTCTCTCTCTCTCTCTCTCTCTCTCTCTCTCTCTCTCTCTCTAAAATATAAAAAACAAACAAAAAACCCAATTTGAGACATGTAGTAATTGTCATGATAGAAAGTGGTTATTTCCCTTATTTCTTTTTTGAAGTATGTTATTCCTTCAAATATTGGGAATTACTTACAGTCTGAGTATTTGTTTTCTTCCCAAATTGTTATGTTTGAAATCTTTATGTCCAATGGGATGTTAGGAGGTGGGGTCTTTGGGAGTACTTAGGGCAGGAAGGCAGAGCCCTCATGAATGGGATTAGTGCTCTTACAAAAGAGATCCCACAGAGCTTCCTAGCCCCTTCCACTCTGTGAGGACACAGGGAGAAGTCACCTGCTGTGAACCAAGGAAGCCTCACTAAAAACTGAATCTGCCAGCACCATGATCCTGGACTTCTCAGCCTCAGGAGCTGTGGGAAGTAAAGTTCTGTTGTTTATAAGCCATCAGGACAGTGATATTTTGTTAGAGCAGCCCAAACAGAATAGCAGACTTATTAAGTGAAGTAATTTATAGCATATTGATGGTATTCTATAAATAAAAAGGTATTCATAGGGCTTAATTTAGTTGGGAGAACAAGGTATACACCTGTGTAAAGTTACATAACAATGATGTAATAATAATAATAATAACAGTTAAGGATGCTAATGATCTAAGATAGTAAGGGAATGAGTATTGCTAAATGGGAGTGAGAAAATGAATATTATTAACTGAAGGAATTGAAGCAATGGAGTGACTTTAAGATTTCATTCATTCACAGAACAAATGTATTTTTAAACACTCAGGCAGAGACTGCTCTTGCCTACCTGATATCCCTTCTTCTCTCTTAATAATAGAACCACTTTATTATTGGAGTAGCAATGTGTGCAGCTATAATGAACATTTCAAACCTCCCTTTTGCGGGAATATCTAATAAGTGTAGAAGTCCTGGGGCACCTCGGTGGCTCAGTCGGTTAAGTGTCTGAGTTCAGCTCAGGTCATGATCTCACAGTTTGTGAGTTCGAGCCCTGCATCAGGCTCTGTCCTAACAGCTCAGAGCCTGGAAACTGCTTCACATTCTTCAGATTCTGTGTCTTCCTCTCTCTCTGCCCCTGCCCTGCTTGTGCTTTTTCTATCTCACAAAAATAAATAAACATTAAAAAAAAAAAAAAAGAGTGGAAGTCCTTATATAGGGAACTAGGTAAGTTTCATGACATATTTTCTTAAGCTTCTAGCTTAAGAAGAGTCTAATCCTAAAACAAGTATAGCAAAAATGGTTTCATCTTTCATGTCACATTACATCATCATAATTACTTATTTCAATGTCTCTCCTAAAATGTATAAGCTGTATGATGACAGAGCTGTGTCTGTCTTGTTTTATACTGGATCCCAGAAGAGGCACAGAGTAAATAAATCTTTGTTTGCATGCATGAATAAATGAAGCAATGACTGTCAACTTGTGTTAAGAAGGATTCTGAGTTAGCATTATACTCAGGTGAAATAATGTCCTTGTCAATTTGTTGTTAATGTCATAGGTGTGTCATAGGGGAGGGGATATGCACCTGCCAGACATGAGTCATTTTCATTAAAGCTTTATGTCAAATCACTAATGTTATGCTATTTTTATGGCTAAGTTTGCTTTTGTGTTATGTGTTGATGTAATGAACTAGTAAGCACCTATAGATCAGTAAAACAGTTGTGTGAAAGGGATAATAAGAATGTTGAAATTGAATTAAAATTAGTTTGTTTTGCTTGATCTCCTTCAAGTTATAGATTTTGGTGGTTATATGATTTACTGAAAGTCTCACAGTTTCTTGAAGTGGTTTGTTGTATTTCCCTCCAACAAGTGTTCATGCCTCACGTTATTAACAACCTCACCTAATTTAGCCACCCATTACAGAGATGCATGGCTCATTATTCTAGAGCAAAGGAGGGATAAAAAGAACAATCACAGAGATTATTTCAAAACTGCATGCAAAGTCCTGAAACTGTGAAATTTCAGTTGCTACCTTCTTCCAGTGCCCTCTCACTCCAATTTTTAGGTGAAATTAAACAAAGGTTAAAATTCTGCTACAGTTTTCCTTCTCATTAAAAAAAAACAACTTTCTGAATCATACACACTGAACTCTATTCATTGTGACTAGAAGCATGTTTATTCAACATTCATTTCTATTATACAAATATTCTCAAGTGTCTACCTTTGACACTCTATTTTGACACATTTCTGTTTATCCTTGGAAATCTTAATTTCATTTGATTATGTTATTTTATAATTTCTTTCATAAACAATTTTCTTCAAAAAACCCCCAAACAAACAGCATCTTTGTTAGGTCTACAAGGGCTGAAGGACTAGACTGGCAATGTGCATTGAGAGAAGGTAAGTTTTGCCTTAAGATGGTACTATGTATCAGAGTAAAAGGGGGCTGATATCTGAGAAAGAGGCCAATGGTAAAGGAGGTACGGTAACTAGAATGCAGTTTCTAGAATAGTCTAGAGATGTCCACATACTTGTAAAACTCCAAGCTAATTATTTCTTAGACTACCTATGGCAGTCCTGTTATATTAGCATGTGTAGTTACATATGAAAAGTATCAGCTTCTTGTGCAATGTGAAACAGTGGGAAAAAATTCCAATTTACTATTATTCCAGCATTCTTATCCTTTAAATATTATTTTGCTCAAATAGAAAGGTCATGTTTGTTAATAGCATCAGATTTTTTCATGATTTAGTATGGAGTTATAATAAGGAGAAAATATGGTTAGCTCTAGGCACCTGTAAATTTTACTAGTAAATTACCTCAGCTGCAGAACATTAAATAGTGAATTATTCCATCTAACAGTGGTTGGCTAAGTTTGCCAGATTGGGAGAATGGAAATGTGCACTGAGGGAAGATAAATTTTACCTTATGTAAGAGACAGATTGGGATGGTCAGATACTGAAACTCTTTCACTGAGGAACTGGGTAAAAATACAGAGGTGTGGGCCTTATCCTGCCTCGACAAGCCTGGGCCTTTCTCAGCTGTATTTGTTCTCCAGGTGATTCTGATGTTCATCAGACTTTTATGTGCATGTAAATCACCTGGAAATCTTGTTAAAATGTAGATTCTGATTCACTAGACGTGAGGCTGAGCCCGAGATTCTGTAGTTCTAACAAGCTCCCAGGTGTTGCTGATGCTGCTGGTCTGTGGGGCACATTTGGAGTAGCAGAACTCTAAGACAGTGCTTCTCCAGCTTGGTGCACATTGAGATCACATGAGGACTTTTAAAATTACTATCTAGTATCCATCCCCAGATTTCTTGATTTGGTAAGCAGATAGATGGAGTAACGCTCAGGCACTAGGGATTTTTAAACGCTTCCAGGTGATTGTAGTATACAGTCAAATCTGAGAACCATTGTAGTGAATGCCCAATTCTAGAACAACCGGCCTCCTTTGGCCACCCACCCTCATGACCCCTTAGGTTCTAAACCTCATTCCGGAGAGTGACCTATCATTCCATCTCTACCTGGGAACAGATCTATTCCATTTGAAAGTAAGTAGAAGACACAGTGCTTCTACTGCTAAGAAACCTTACATGTCTTTCCTAGGAATAAAGGACATTCTCTTAACACAGTCTCAGTACAACAATCGAAACCGGAACATTCTACATTGATAGAACACTATTTCCTAATCTTGGATCTGTATTCAAATTTCATCAATTGTTGCAATAATGTTTTCGTGTAGCTATATTTTTTCTCAGGTTCATGATCTAATCTAGAATTACTTTGTTAGTTTGCTCAAGATTCAGTTTGATTCTAACTCCTTTGCTACAATATGCTAGGGCAAGTTGGCCAGGTTCAATTCCCTTTAGTTAATTGTCTCTTGCCTTTTAAAACAGAGCCTTTTCTGTGTTGGTATACCAGCTTGCCATCGAGGCCTTCACACATACAAAGGTCACAAATAAATTTGCTCTAACTTTCATTCCAGCCTACGTTTACTCCTGTAATAAGTATCTTGGATTGCAGACATGACTCTTCATCCAGTGCCGTGAAATAGATGGGCCTCACCTATTTGCTTCTCAAGTAGCCCATCTTACAAAAGGTAAAAAAGGTAAACTTCTGGACACCAAAAGCATGATCTACAAAAGGAAAAAATGATAAATTGTACCTTATGAAAATGAAAAATTTTTCTTGATGTGTGAAAGGCCCTGTTAAGAGGATAAAAACACAAGTTACTGACTGGGAGAAAATGTTTGCAAACCACCTGTAGTAGGCTGAATAATGGGTACTTACACATATCGAGTCCAACCCCTGGAACTTGTAAATGTTATTTGGAAAAAGGGTTTTTTTTTTTTCCTTTAAAACTTTTATTAGTTAATATTTTCAAAATAGATGGGCTGTGACAAGGGGTCTTTGCAGATGTAGTTAAGCTAAAGATTTTGAGATAAGGATATTATTTTCAGTTACCCAGGCGGGCCCTAAATGCCATCACAAGAATCTTTGTAAGAGAAAGGCAGAGGGTGATTTGACAAATACATGGTGAAAGAAAGGTGATGTGAAGATGGAGGTAAAGGGTGGAGAGACGCAGCCACCAGGCAAACACACAGAGAAGGCGATGTGAAGACTGAGCAGAGACAGAGAGAGGTGACCATAGTTTAGGAATGCTGACAGCTACTAGACGCTGGAAGAAGCAAAGAAGACTTTTCTTCCAGAGGTAGTACAACCCTGCTGATACCCTGGTTTTGGACTTCTAGCCTCTAGAACTGGGGGAGAATACATTTCTGTTGTCTTAAGACACCCTCTGGGCGGTGATCTGTTACAGTAGCCATAGGAAAATAATACAACACCTATCCAACAAAGGACTACTATCTTGAATATACAAAGAACATCAAAACTCAACAGTGAAAAACAACCCAATTAGAAAATAAGCAAAAGACGTGCACAGACCTTTCACTGAAGATGATAAACAGATGGCAGTAAAGCACATGAAAAGATGTTTAACAGGATGAGTCATCAAGGAAACGCAAATTAAATCCACAATGAGATTTCAACTGCACACCTATCAGAATGATTACAATAAAAAATAAAAAATAATGACAACACCAAATTCTGGTGAGGGTGCGGAGAAACTGGATCATTGATACATTGCTAGTGGGAATGTAAAATGATACATCCATTCTGGAAAAAAGTTAGGCAGGTTCTCAAAAAACTAATAATGTGATTATCCTATAATCCAGCTATTGCACTCTTGGGTGTTTTCCCCCCAAAGAAATGAAAACTTACGTTTACACAAAAAATTGTACATAAATATTCATAAGAAGCTTTATTTTTAGCAGCCCAAACCTGGAATCATTGCAGATGTCCTTCTTCAACAGGTAATAAACAAATTGTGGTACATCCATACCAGTGTAACAAAAAAGAATGTTGATACATGCAACAACTTGGATGACGCTCCAAAGAATTATGTCAAGGGGAAAAAGTCAAATCCAAAAGATTACGTATTGCATGATTCCATTTATGTAACAGTTTTTAAGTGACAAAATTTTAGAATTGTTCCTGAATAGAAATAGGGATGGGGAGGTTTAGGAAGAAGGTGCGTATGCTTATAAAAGTGCAACATGAAGGATACTTGAGATTTACCTTTTTTTCCCCTAACCTTTAAGAACTAAATAAGTGCTTTATTGAGTTATAAAGTTATCGAAAGTGTACAAATCAATTTTTTTAGTGTATTCACAAGTATTTGCAACCATTCTCACAATCAATTTTAGAGTATTTTCATCATTCCAAAGAGAAACCCAGTAGCTACTAGAAGTCACTCATTTTTCCCTAATCCCCTCCCTCAACCCCAGGCAATCCTTAATCTATTGTCTGTCTCCATATATTTGCCTACTTTGCATATTTCATATAAACAGAATCATATGTGGTCTTTTGTGACTATCTTCTCTCACTTAGCCTAATGGTTTCAAAGTTCACCTATGACGTAGCACATACGCATTCTTTATTCCTTTATATTGCTGAATTATATGCTATTGTATAGATATGCCACATTTTATTTATCCGTTCATCTGTTGGATTTAGGTCCTTCCTGCTTTTTGGCTATTATGAGTAATTCTACTATGGACATTTGTGTAAAATTTTGTGTGTGGGCATATATTTCTATTTCTCTCGGATATATACCTAAGAGTATAATTGCTGGGTCATATGGTACCTTCACATTTACCCATTTGAGGATCTGCTAGCCTACTTTTCAAAGCAGCTGTACCATTTTACAATCCACTCGCAGAATATGAGGGTGGAGATTTATCTACATCATCATCCACACTTGTTATTACCTTTCTCTTTGATTCCAGTCATCCTAGTGGGGGTGTTGTGGTATCTCATTTACTTTTGATTTGCATTTCTCTGACGTGCTAATGATACCGAGCATTTTTTCATGTGTTTATTGGCCACTTGTATATCTTCTTTGGAGAAATGTCCATTGAGATAATTTGTTCATTATAAAGATTCGGTTATTTGTTTCTATTTTTGACTTGTAAGTGTTCTTTAAGTTCTCTATAAATTTTAGATACAAATCTTGTTATCTGATATATGATTTCTAAAAATTTCCTCCTGCTATGTTGGTTGTCTTTTCACTTTCTTAATAGTATACATTGAAGCACAAATGTTTTTAATCTTTTTTTTTTTTTAACATTTTTATTTATTTTTGGGACAGAGAGACAGAGCATGAACGGGGGAGGGGCAGAGAGAGAGGGAGACACAGAATCGGAAACAGGCTCCAGGCTCCGAGCCATCAGCCCAGAGCCTGACGCGGGGCTCGAACTCACGGAACGCGAGATCGTGACCTGGCTGAAGTCGGACGCTTAACCGACTGCGCCACCCAGGCGCCCCACAAATGTTTTTAATCTTGATAAAGTCCAGTTTATCTTTATTTTCTCTTGTGCTTTTGTGGTCATATCTAAGAAACCATTGCCTAATCCAAGGTCACAAAGATTTACACCAGTGTTTTCTTCTAAGAGTTTTATAGTTTTAGTTCTTATATTATGGTTAGGTACCTGTGGATTATCTTGACTGTGGTGGATACATAAACCTACACAGGTAATAATAAAGAACTTAATACACATACATGCACCTACACACACAACAATGAGTATAAGTAAAACTGAAGAACTCTTATTAAGATTGGTGGATTGTATCAATGTCAATATCTTGGATGTGATATTATGCTACAGTTTTGCAAAATGTTACCGTTAGGGTAACATGAGCAAAGTGATCTATGTGTCATTTCTTAGAACTACACATGAATCTAAAATTATCTCGATAAAAAGTTCAATTAAAAATAATAATCTTTAGAAATTGCTATTTTTCTTTTTCTTGTCCAGTTAGTGGTAGTCATTTTTTTTTCTTTTGCATCGAGGAAAGGGCAACATAATAGGCAAAGATTGCCAGGTGAATTAAGAGCATAATGTGGGTCTGGGTAATTCTTGTCTTTAAGCAATAGGCATGTAATAGTTTTAGTGTTAATTTTACATACATTTGTGTTTCAACATGTAGTACTGATTTTTATTTCCACCAAATGCCTGATAATAATGGCATAGGTAAGTGAAATTTTGCCAAATAGAAATGATTTTAAGTACCAATACTTTCTTTTTTTTTTTTTAATTTTTTTTTCAACGTTTATTTATTTTTGCGACAGAGAGAGACAGAGCATGAACGGGGGAGGGGCAGAGAGAGAGGGAGACACAGAATCGGAAACAGGCTCCGAGCCATCAGCCCAGAGCCTGACATGGGGCTCGAACTCACAGACCGCGAGATCATGACCTGGCTGAAGTCGGACGCTTAACCGACTGCACCACCCAGGCGCCCCAAGTACCAATACTTTCTAAAAAGTATCTATATGTTGGAATACATCATACTTAACACATAAGTAAATAAAAGCACAGGTTACCTAATTACCTCTTGAAATTTTAAAATTAAATCTTCTCTGAAAATTTTATTTTTGCTAAGCTTTAATCTTTTTTTTTCTTAAAGAACAACTGTTTAATAGGCAATTCGCTGTTGTATTGAATATGAGATAAATCACCACATACCATATTAATGCAAATTACTATACTAAGGACAAGGCAAAAGGGCATAGTAATCTTTTGTGGTTTTATTCTTTGGAACAGGTTGGGGGAATATTGGCTTGAACTCTATCATCCTGTCTACTTAGTTTTGTGTTCTTAAAAATAATGTCCATTAGGTGACAAGTTAAGCTGAACATTCAATGGAACGTTAATAGCAAATTATTTGTGAATGTCTATCTTAAGGTTTTTTTCTTTCTTAGTGAGCTAGAATTTACTGTGGAATATAAGGCTTCTTTGTTTTTCAAAACATTTCTTTTAGTTTTCCTTAATTATAGTCTCTGATTATAAAACTTTGTTATTGTTATTTGCCCTTTGAGAATTTCTAAATACAAATTAAGTTAAACGGTTGTTCCAAAACCTGCTGTGTCACCGAAAGGCATGAAAACATTTCTCGTGGCAAAAAAGGATCCTGTTAGTTTTGGGTTGCTATTGTCTGGGATTAACAAATAAGAAGAAATGAGGAAGGAATGGCTAACATACTGGTAATATTTGTATATACCAAAATACCACTACTTTATTGTCTTTGTATCTGAGCAGTCCTGGGAAGATTCTTTTGCTTCTCAGCAGGTGTGTGTTGTGCATTAGATACTGGCTCTGGTGATTTGGCCATTGTACTCTGTTGTCTCCATTTTGAGGATATAGGGGACTATGCTATCAAAGCATTGACAATGCAACCAGTAAAACAAAACAAAACAAAACAAAAAATTAAGTTCTTCTGTTATGTTGGAGCTCATCAGCCTAAGTCCCAGCAGACAGATGAAAATCCAGGCCAATTGGTAGGTGTCTTCTGAGTAAGGTTTCTGAACATAGTCTTGTAAGCCCATCTCTGTATTTTCTTGGAATTTTCGATCTGGTTTGTGCTGGTCAAACCCGAATGATCTGGACTAAAGAGAACTATAGCTCACCTTAGTATGCATACTCATAGCTGTCCATATCCAGCTTCACCATACTGTTAACAGAAGTCCTGACGCTTACAGATGTGCTCCATGACTTGCTTTATTCAGTAACCAGAAAGTTTATCTCCCTGGATGCTGTTCTATAGGTGGTTGACCATAGCTGCCAGGATATTGGAGAGACTCACGACCTGGGCACACTGGGGCAGGCCAAGGCTGAAGAGCTCATTCCAGTAGGGCAGCATAAGGCTGATGTTGCATTCCTGACCAAGTGACTGAACTGCTGGCCTAGACCATGGGGAGGAAAAGCAAGTGGGATGTAGACTTGCAGATGTAGCACATGTTGAGGGATTCTGGAATGGGGCCAGGCATCACAAACCTAAATGTAAGTGTCTAAAAGGAGGGTGTCTTTGACCTCAGTGATGGTGGACTGGTCTCCAGTGATGGCTGTGGATGCTCTCTCCTCCGCTATTTTGTCTGCCAGGCTGGGAGACAAGAAGCTGTGGTATTAAGTGCTTTTGCTAAGGTATCACATGCTCAAGGAATCTCACTTGCAGACTGGTTCTCCCATGGTGTTCTGAAGACTTGGCATTGTTAAGGGATTCACTTAGGTTGGCAAGGGACGCTACTACATTTGCGGTGTGTCCGGAGCCCCCTGGCTTGTGTCACCTTTAGAATCCGTGATCAGAAGAACCATACCATCCTCGTATATCAAAGGCTGCTGGATGTTCACAAGCATCCTGTATCAAGAAGACCTATTTCTCAGCTGAAGCGGCACAGTTCCTTGGTTTCTCCCACCACACATCAAAGGGCTTCTTCTCCTTTTTTTTCCCCCCTAAAGGGCTTCTGTTCACACTGGACAGATACCATTTTCGTACTCATCTCTAAGCATTTTTTTCAGTCAGAAAAACTGACAGCTCTTCAGGTGCCGCTTACTGATGATGCAGCCTTAGTTGCTCTGACAGCTGTAGGTCAAATTTTTCCTTCTGCCCCTTTGTAATGAATGTTGCCTCTTTCACAACTGACAACCCTAGGGTGACAGCCAGGTGCTTTGTTATCACGGACCACACAGTACTTACCATCTCCGGCCGCTGGACGTGGGCCTTCTACAGAAGTGGGGGCCCTGACGACGTGGGTCCCGCCAGGGATGAGGTCATCCCAGGTGGTGAGAAGGAGCTGTCTGGCGTTGGATGTCTCGGGGCGGGGGGGAAGCGAGAATCACCTTCTCAGTTCCAGCTCCGTCTGGGCCGATGAGGATGAACGGCTGCTTGGGGATACCAGAGGTGTCCACTGCGGGGACCATCTGGATCTTCTGGCCCGTCTGCGTCTCTGCAGCAAGCAACCTGCACTTGGCGAGGCCCGCTGACCCCAGAGTGGGCGGAGGTTACCAGAATGCACCGGAAGGGGCCGGCCGTCCCTGCGGATTCCCGGGAGACATCTGAGGGTGCAGCACCTGGGCCACTCTGGGCCGAACTAGCCGCTCCGTGTGCATAGCCATCGGGAAGCAGGATCGCCAGAGAAATTCGAGGTTTGGCGCCAAAGTGGCCTAGAAGCAGGTGGGCCTCCTGCGCAGTTGCGGGGGGGGGGGGCAGGGCGTGGGGAACCCAGCTCCTGCGGGAGCCCGGGGCAGCGGGTGCAAAAGACCACAGGCCGGAGAGGAGACGCTTAGGTGGGAGAGGGTAGAGGACAGGGAGGGCAGCCTGGGGCCACCTGGGGTGGTGAGGAAGGGGGGTTGTTACTGTTTTTGTCAGTGCAAGTTCAGCGTTCGTGACTCTCGTGCTCTGCAACGTGCTTGCTTTTTTCTTTAAAGGTTGAAAAGATTTCTTTATGAAGCCTTAAGAAATACAAAGTGTAATTAGTCTGCAGTGCAGAGTTAGATACAATTTAATACTAATTCAATGACAAAATGAAAGTTGTCGTGAGACCAGGAAATTTCCCCACACTTGATTTTAATGCATTGCGTTGATTTTCTAAAACAATTCCGAGGAGTCCATATTTACAGTAGCTGGAGTATTTATGAAAAATCTGGCATCAGGCATTTATGTGTATATATGTATATATGTGTGCGTGTGTATATATGTATAAAACCCAAGATTATACGAACCAGGAAACAATTATATGTCTTCTGCAGAGTTTTGAGACTGAGGTCTATAAATGCTTTTCAAAGTGTGGGATTTGGAAACAGAGCAGAATCTTGTTTCCAAAAACTGAAGTTTTTTTCAGGAGTGAAATCAAAATTATAAGCGCCACAGAAGAGGGAAAAAAAGAGAATGTGAGTGTGGTGCACAACCACCTGGCCCTAATCATCTATCTGATGGCAAAGGCATTGAAGGATAACCCTGCATTGTATCTAGAAAAATCCGTGCATGAATTGATTCCGGCTGTGATGACAGCCATGCCTGCAGTCAGATGTGGATCATCACTGAGTGGTTTGCTACCTGCCTGCCTGGTGGCTTTGCCCAACATCTGATAATCAGGATGCCTGTGGGGCACAGTTTGGGTCCCTTGGACTCCTCCTCTCCTCCCACGTGGTCAAGGCTGCTCTGCAGGTCAGCAGGTCAACAGGACTACTCTGACCATCACTCAGCACTGGTCCACACGGACACTCGTGCAGGCTCCTCAGCTTGGCCCTGGGACCCCTGGTTGTCTTAAGGTCCCTGGTGCCGCCACAGTGCCTGTCTAGTATGTGTGTGAACTGCACCTCTGTCTCACTCTTCCCCTCCTCCCAAGTTTGTTATAATATCATTGTCCTCCAGTGGCTCATCCACCCGTTAGGTCCTGTCCCTCAGCACTTCATCTTCTGACTCGGATTCTAGTACTACCTCTCCGGTCACCACCGTGGTCCCTGCTGTGCAGCCCCTTGTTGAGGTGATCTCCACTGTCACAACTGCACCCCACTACTGCTTTTTTTTGGCCCCTGGATGTTTCCAGAAGTACATCATGGTCTCCCTTCCCCCCAGCAGAGGAGGGCAAAGGAGGCTTTATCACTTATCCTTGTCCAGCTCCTCCCCTGTCCTCAGCTCCCTCCTGCCTTGAGGGCAGTGCCATCTATGAAAGAAACTGGAGGCCAGGGACAACCCTCCTCCAGCCCAGAGACTCAAAAGGCTAATGGCTTCTAGCCCCTGGCTCTGGCTCTCCCCAGCCTACTCCTTGAGGCTGTTACACGTTAGCCAACCTTCCCTCAGATCCTCACACACATGCTGGGTAGTAGTTTGTTTCCCCCAGATTGCTTTCTTTTTAGGTATTGTACAGCCAATTCCATATTCTGAAAGCTTGATTTGTTAAAAACAGACTTGAATGTAAAACCTGAAACTGTGAAACTCCTGGAAGGAAAAATAGTGAGGCTCCTTGACATTGGTCTTGGTGATGATTTTTTTGGATTTGACACTAAGAGCAAAGGCAACAAGACCAAAAATAAATGAGAGGGACTACATCAAAATAAAAAGCTTTTGCACAGTGAAGGAAACCACCAAGAACATGGAAAAGCAACTTACCGAATGGGAGAAAATATTTCAAAAGATCTATCTGATAAGAGACTAATATCCAAAATATATAAAGAACATACATAACTGAACACTAAAAAACCAAATAATCTAATTTAAAAATGGGCGGAGACAGCTGGGTGGCTCAGTTGGTGAAGCATCTGGCTCATGATTTTGGCTCAGGTCATGATCTCATGGTTTGTGAGATTGATTGTCTACTCTGACAAGCACAGAGCCTGCTTGGGATTCTCTCTCCCTCTCTTGGGTACTCCCCTGTTTGCATGTGCGTGTTCTCTCTCTCTCTCTCTCTCTCTCTCTCTCTCTCTCTCTCAAAATAAATAAATAAGCTTTAAAAAAATAAAAATGGGCAGAGGACCTGAAAAGACATTTTCCCAAAGAAAACATACAGATTGGCAACAGACACATGAAAAGGTGTTCAATATCATCAGGCTAATGCAAATCAAACCCACCTTGTAAGATATCATCTTACACCTGTCAGGATGGCACTACTATCACAAAGACAAGAAATAAGTCTTGGTGAGGATGTGGAGATAAAGGGACTTTAGTGCACTGTTGGTGGCAATGTAAATTGATGCAGCCACTGTGAAAATAGTATAGAAGTTCCTCAAAAAATTAAAAATAGAAATACCATATGATCCAGTAATTCCACTACTGGGTATTTATCCAAAGAAAATGAAAACACTAATTTGAAAAGATATATGCACCCTATATTAAATGCAACATTATTTACAATAGCCAAATTATGGAAGCAACCTATGTATCCATAGATAGATGAATAGATAAGAATTTATCGTGTGTGTGTGTGTGTGTGTGTGTGTGTGTGATGGAATGTTACTCAACTATAAAAAAGAATGAGTTCTTGCCATTTGCAGTATTATGTAAGTGAAATAGTGAATGACAAAATCATATGATTTCACTTATATGTGAAATCTAACAAACAAAACAAACCAGAAACAATCATAAATACAGAGAACGAACTGGAGGGGAAGTGGGTGGGAGAGTGACTGAAATAGATGGAGGGGATTAAGAGGTACAAACTTCCAGTTATAGGATAAGTAAGTCACAGGGATGAAAACTACAGCATAGGGAATATATCAACAATATTGTAACAATGTTGCATGGTGACAGATGGTAACTATGCTTTTTGAGGTGAACATAGTACAATGTATAGAATTTTCAAATTACTGTGTTGTATTTCTGAAACTAATGTAACATCGTATGTCAATACTTAAATAAATTTTTAAAAAAACAACAATAAAACACAGTGAGATATCACCACATGTCTGTTAGAATGGCCATCATCAAAAAGATAAGAGATAACAAATGCTGGTGAGGATGTGGAGAAAAGGAAAGCTTTGTGCTCTGTTGATAGAAATGTAAATTGGCTCAGCCACTATAGAAAAAAATATATGGAGGGTCCTCAAAAATTAAAAACAGAGGAGCACCTGGGTGACTTAGTCAGTTGAGCATCCGACTCTTGATTTTGGCTCAGGTCATGATCCCAGGGTTGTGGGATTGAGTGCTACGTTGGGCTCCACACTGAGTGTGGAGCCTGCTTAAGATTCATTCTCTCTCTCCCTCTCTTTCTCTCTCTCCTTCCCTATGCCCTTCTCCCCAACTCATGCTCTCTCTCTGTTTCAAAAAAAAAATTAAAAATAGAACTATTGTATGATCCAGCAGTTCTCCTGGTTATGTATAAAGGAAGTGAAAACACTAACTTGTAAAGCTATAGGTGCTTCCATCTTTATTGCAGAATTATTTATAGTAGCTAAGACATGGAAATAACCCAAGTATCCATTGGTGGATGAATGGATAAGGAAGTTGTGGTGTATGTGTAAATATATGATGGAATATAATTCAGCCATAAGAAAGAAGGAAATCTTTTTTTTCCTGCCATTTGCAACAACATGGAGGGATCTTGAAGGCATTATGCTAAGTGAAATAGATCAGATAAAGACAAATGCGATATAATCTCTTTCTTATGTGTAGAATCTGAACAAAACCAAACTCAGATACAGAGAACAGGTTGGTGGTTGCAAGAGACGGAGGGTAGGGGGTGGGCAAAATGAGTGAAGGTGGTCAAAAGGTACAAACTTCCAGTTATACAATAAGTAAGTTATGGGGATGTAATGTACAACATGGTGACTGTAGCTAACAATACTGTGTTGTATTTTGAAAGTTGTAAGAGAATAGATTTTAAAAGTTATAAGGAAAAAATTGCAGCTATTTGTGGTGATGGATGTTCACTAGACATATTGAGGTGATCATTTCTCAATATGCACAATGTCAAACTCTTATGTTGTACCCCTGAAACTAATATGTTATTTGTCAATTAGATCTCAAAACATTTGAAATAAAATTTACAAGTTTTTTTATGTACAAAAATGCATATAAAATTGGGTCGGAATTCCTTACACAGATAATTTTTAACATTATTAAAAACTAAGTAGTGGGGCGCCTGGGTGGCGCAGTCGGTTAGGCGTCCGACTTCAGCCAGGTCACGATCTCGCGGTCCGTGAGTTCGAGCCCCGTGTCAGGCTCTGGGCTGATGGCTCAGAGCCTGGAGCCTGTTTCCGATTCTGTGTCTCCCTCTCTCTCTGCCCCTCCCCCGTTCATGCTCTGTCTCTCTCTGTCCCAAAAATAAATAAATGTTGAAAAAAAAAACAAACAAACAAACAAAAAAACTAAGTAGTAATTCATACATATATTAATGTATAGTATACATACACTGATGGGGTAGGAAAAATTATAAAAACCTTTGAAACAGGTAAAAAAAAAATATTAAGTGTCCCGTTTGGTGTACCATTCCAGCTTATCTCAGCTTTTCATTGTTCTGGAGCTATTTTATAATTTTGTATATTGTAGAAAATTCATAATAATGAAATAATTCTTGTTTATAAAAATGCAAATGAATTGTGTGCAGTGGAATTCAATTGATTTCTATCCTGAGAATAGATCTCTTTTGAAGCTGTTTATAAATCATTTTAGCAATGCTGATTGCCCAGATGCATGTGGTTCTTTGAATTCTCTTTTGAACTAATTATAGTTCAAAATGATTCCTTCATTAATTAATGGGTTAAATCAAATTTCTGATACCTACTCATTTTAGTTTGTATGAGAGTCGTGATTTTACCTTAAAAAATCCTTTAATAGATGGCTACAGCATTCAAACAGTACAAAATGGGATAACATGAAAAGCGAAAGTCTCCCTCCTACCCAGTTTCACCTTCGTGGACCTTGTAGTCTAATGGTGAAGACAGATATTTATCACATAACATAGTATAAATGTAAGGTTCTAATTCTGAAAAGCATGTTGAAAACGTGGAACACATTTCTGTGGAAGCAGTCATGGGGTGACCTCATCTAGACAGGACAATCTGGAAAGGCTCTTCTGAAGTACTAGCAAGTGGTCTGAGATCTAACAGTGAGTAAGGAAAACCAATGTTTATGAATGTAAAATGGGAACCAATGAAATGGTAGTTCATGGTATTGAAGGTGGATAAGTAAGGAAGTTTTAAAAAAAAGGTGGGTCATTAGGACAGATAGATTGAGAGAAAATAGAGACATTTATAAATTTGAAGTTCTGATGAAGTTAATGAAAATTGGAAGGAGAGGCTGTTATAAGAGCCTGGGTTGTTGGACATTGAATAGAAACTTTTGAAATGGATCAGTGGAAGGAAGTGAAAAAGTTCAAGGTATCACCATGGGAGTGGATGGCTAGGGTAAAATGAAAGAGCTTGGAGATGAAGAAGTTAGGGACCATTGAGGTCAGTTATTAGATTGATTGCCTATGTGGACAGTGAGGTCCCCCAGAATTTATTTATGGCAGAGCTTGGAGGTGAGTCGTGTGCCTCGTCACAGGTGAATGAGGAGGAATGACCTGAGAGTAAGAAACATGGGGAAGAACAATGGAGTGTCAGAGGATGAACTGCTTTCACCAGAGAAGGCTACAAGGCCACCAGTGCCCTTGGGGAAGCCCAATTTGAATTAATTCAAGGTGGTAGAGGAGGAGTTAGGAGCCAGGATGAAATTATAGGGATTTTTGTTGATTATGGATCAGGAGTTCTATGGGTGTAGTAGAAGGTTTTGGGAAGTGGACAAAGGGTGTAAGACCAGGACATGGGCAAGCCCATGTGAGTATTTGAGGGACGGTACCCTAAAAAGTGGTTCAGGTGGTGGTTTACATATTGGATACTGATATTTCAAAGCAAGGTCTACACCAAGTGGATTTAACTATTAAACATTTTTTTGAGGATGGGTAGGGATTAATGAGTAGCAGCTAATGAGGTTTTTTTTTTTTCTTTTTTTACATTATTTTTTTTTATTTTTTCTGAGGCCAGAGAGCAGCGAACAAAATCAGAATCCTTTTGTTTCCTGCTAGGTAAAAAATGATATCACCTTGCTGATTTAAACTGCATTTCTTTAATTTCAAGGGAGGTTGGGCATATTTTCATGTACTTTTAACAATTGTTTTAAGAACAATTCTCTTTTTTTAATTTGTACCAGCTCCTAGTAAATTCAGGAAATTAGCTCTTTGACATATTCATTATAAATATTTTTTCCATTAGTTATTTGTGTTTCACCTTGTTTATGGTATGTTTGTCATGTAGTGTTTTTAAAATTTATGTTCTAGATTACCATTCTTTCTTTTTTTATGATTATGGGTTTTGTGGTTCTGGGTTTTTGCTCTTTTTCCTCTAATATTATAAATAATCTTGTGATTTATTCTGGATGTTTTGGGGATTCATTTTTTTTTTTTCAACGTTTATTTATTTTTGGGACAGAGAGAGACAGAGCATGAACGGGGGAGGGGCAGAGAGAGAGGGAGACACAGAATTGGAAACAGGCTCCAGGCTCTGAGCCATCAGCCCAGAGCCCGATGCGGGGCTCGAACTCACGGACTGCGAGATGGTGACCTGGCTGAAGTCGGACGCTTAACCAACTGTGCCACCCAGGCGCCCCTGGGGATTCATTTTAATAGTAAAATCTTTGTTCTACCTGAATTAAATTTCATATGAGAAAAGAGGAAGCAATCCAGCTTAATTTTCTTTCCAGGTATATATTCAGTTGTCCCAGTACCACTTAGTTACTGACATGAAATCTCACCTTTGTCAGAAATACAATTCCAAAATAGTTGGGCCTATTTGGGAAGAATAAGAATGTGTGAGACTGCAGGGTATACTTGGGAGGCATATCTGGGAGTGAAACAGACTAAATTCTGACTCTAGAACTTGATGTTGACCTTGGCCAAGGAACTTCTCTGGGCTCCAGTTTTCTTTCATCCTCAAAATGGGCATAATCATAGCCTTTGAGGACTATGACTGTATGTGAAAGAATGCACTACAATGGCTAGAGCCGCATAAGCAAGGAAGAGAACAGAAGAAAGGAGGTCAAGGAAGTGAGGGGTCAGGTTATTTAAGACCCTGTAGGGCATTATGAAGACTTAGTTTTTTTCTTTGAGATGGGAAACCTCTAAGGATTTTGAACAGAGAAGTGATATGATCTAACATATTTTACAAGGCTTTTGTATTGAAATTACGCTGTGGAAGGAAGCAGGGCAGAATCCAATTGCAGTTTTGAGGAGAGGGATAATGAGGGATTAGAGCTGGATGGGAGCAGAGATTTGGGTAGGAAGTGATGGGAGGCTGGAGGGCATTGCCATCAACTGAGATGGAAAGACTCATGAGTGGAGTAGGTTTGGAGGCAAAGATTGGGAGTTGGGAATTGATCATTAAATGTGTTAAATGTGAGAGATTTACCACATATCCAGGTATAGCTGTCAGGGAGGCAGAGTACACACTGGGAATTCAAGCGAGAGATCTGAAGTGGAGATGAAATTTGGGAGTCGTCAGTATATAGACTGTATTTAATATGTTTAAAGGCATGTGGCTGAGATGCGATCACCAAAGGAGAAGAAAAGAGTTACGAGACTGAATCCAAGCGCTCATCAACATTAAGACATTGAGGAGAAAGGGGGAAATCAGCAAAGAAAGCCGGGGAGTGTCCAGGAGGGCAGGAAGAAACTGACAAGTAGTGGTGTTTTAGAAGCCAAGTGGGAGTGGTCGGGGTAAAAGCCTGATTGGAGTGGGTTTGAGAGAAGGTGAGGGGGGCGCCTGGGTGGCGCAGTCGGTTAAGTGTCCGACTTCAGCCAGGTCACGATCTCGCGGTCCGTGAGTTCGAGCCCCACGTCAGGCTCTGGGCTGATGGCTCAGAGCCTGGAGCCTGTTTCCGATTCTGTGTCTCCCTCTCTCTCTGCCCCTCCCCCGTTCGTGCTCTGTCTCTCTCTGTCCCAAAAATAAATAAAAACGTTGGAAAAAAAAGAGAAGGTGAGGGAAGAGAAATTGGGAGACAGTGAGTACATACAGTTCGTTTAAGAAGGTTAGATGAGAAGGAGGATGGAGGAGGAGGAGAAAGAAGAATGTATGATATTGTTGCCTGGGAGAGTCACGCATTTGTTGACCAACTACAAATATTTGAGTTGGTGTTTCCACAGGCATGTCTAGCATACCACTGTTGGTATGTGAGATGGTTTTAAGTAGTACTTCAATACATGCTTTTACAATCTTGTCATACTTTGAGTCTACTGTGTATATGAAAATACAGCTAGCATTTATAATGCCATAAACATAATGGTATAAAGTTCTTTTTGAAATAAATTTATCTCTTTTTTTTTTCCTTCAAAGTTTTATTTAAATTCTACTTAGTTAGGGGCACCTGTGTGGCTTAGTTGGTTGGGTGTCTGACTTCAGCTCACATCATGATCTTGTGGTTCATGAGTTCGAGCCCTGCATCAGGCTCTGTGCTGACAGCTCAGAAACTGGGGCCTGCTTCAAATTCTGTGTCTCCCTCTCTCTCTGCCCCTACCCCACTGGTGCCCTGTTTGTCTTTCTCTCTCTCTCTCTCAAAAATAAATAAAACAAAAAATTTAAATTCTAGTTAGTTAAACATACAGTGCAATATTGGTTTCAGGAATAGGATTCCTGAATTCTATTATATTTTATTCTGTTCCTAAATACAATACCCAGTGCTTATCATAACAAATGCCCTCCTTAAAACTCATCATCCTCCTGGCCCATCCCCCACCCACCTGCCTCCATTAACCCTCAGTTTGTTCTCTATCTTTAATAGTCTCTTAGGGCACCTGGGTGGCTCAGTTGGTTAAGCATCCGACTTCAGCTCAGGTTATGATCTTGCGGTCCTGTTCATGAGTTCGAGCCCTGCATCGGGCTCTGTGCTGTTGGCTCAGAGCCTGGAGCCTGCTTCAGATTCTGTCTCTCTCTGCCCCTCCCCCACTCATATGCTTGCGCTCTCTCTCTTTCAAAAATAAACATTAAAAAAAAGAGTTTCTTATGGTTTATTTACCTCTCTTTTTTTCCCCTCCCATATGTTCACCTAATATTTCCTTCCTTCCTTCCTTCCTTCCTTCCTTCCTTCCTTCCTTCCTTCCTTCCTAGAGAGAGCATGACCATGAGATCATGACCTGAACCAAAATCAAGAGTTGGACACTTAACCAGCTGAGCCACACAGGTGCCCCAAGATTTCATTCTTTTTGATGGCTGAATAATATTCAATTATATGTATATGTGTGTGTATGTATACATACACATCTTCTTTATCCATTCATCAGTTGGTGGACATTTGGGCTCTTTCCATACTTTGGCTATTGTTGATAATGCTGCTATAAACATCAGAGTGCATGTGTCCCTTTGAATTTGTATTTTTGTATCCTTTAGGTAAATACCTAGTAGTGTAATTGCTATATCATAAGGTACAGTAAAACCTTGGTTTGTGAGCACAGTTCATTCTGGAAACATGCTTGTAATCTAAAGCATTTGTATATCAAAGTGAATTTCCCTGTAAGAAATAATGGAAACTCAGATGATTCGTTCCATAACCCAAAAATATTCATATAAAAATGATTACAATACTGTAATGTAATACAAAATAATAAAGAAAATACAAAATGTAAAGAAAAGTAAACAAATTAACCTGTACTTACCTTTGAAAACCTTCATGGCTGGTTTTTGATGGGAAGACAAGAGATGGGAGGGTTATTATGTAGGACGACTTTCACTATCACTAATGGAATCACTGCTATCTATTGGCTCAATGAAATCTTTTTCTTTTCGTGCAACTTTAACAAGGAACCAATCTAATGACACTAGCTTTTGCCTCCTTTTGAGGATTTCATGGAAATGTGACATTGCATTGTCTTTAAACAGATTCATCGCTCACACTGCTACATCCTTATTTGGGTGGTGCTTTTCTACAAAATTTTGCACTGCTTCCCATATTTTACACATCTTCCTAATCTCATTTGAAGTGAGGGATTCCTCCACCTTTTCTCCTCCTCCTCTGCAGACGAGATGCAGACATACACTTCTTATAACATCTTGCAATTTTGGCCACTTGCGTACCTCATTTGTACTTCTCCATGATTTCCTTCTCAACTTCCCCCGTAATTATCTCCTTCTTCTTAGCACCTTTCTTTTCAACCTTTCTCTGCCTGGGGGCCATTGTATACATTGAGTACAGTACAGTATTAATAGACTCTTGTCATATACTGTATTTAATGTAACTGGCAATAAGCAAAGGTTCTATGTCTGCAGGCATCCTGACCTAGAACGAAGCGAAGCATTCCTAAGTTTACTCTTGTATGGAAAAGCAAAGGACCGTCCAAAGGTGCATAGGTGCTTTGAATGACAAAGTACTGACTAGCGCCAGTTGCAGGCACCTTCCAATGTTCTGATTTCTAACAAACACCACAGCCTGAGACCGAACATCCAAGTATGGGAGAGAGAAGCATCCTGCAGCAAGCGAGCAAGAGAAGAACCATTCATTCTGTTGTGATCATGTGACATTTGGCATCACATACTACTCCTTTTGCAAGACATTGCTCGCTTATCAAGTTAAAATTTATTAGACATGTTTGCTCATCTTGTGGAACGCTTGTAGGACAGGTTACTTGCAATCCAAGGTTTTACTGTAATTCCATTTTTAATGTTTTGAGGAACCTCCATACTCTTCTCCAGAGGGACTGCCCCATTTTGCATTCCCACCAACAATGCAAGAGGGTTCTCTTTCTCCCCATCCTTGCCAACACCTGTTGTTTCTGATGTTGTTAATTTTAGGCATTCTGACAGGTGTGAAGTGCTATGTCAGCATGGTTTTGATTAGTATTTCCTTGATGATGAGTGATGTTGAGCATCTTTTCATGTAGTTGTTAGCCATCTGGATACTTTTGGAAAAGTGTCTCTTCATGTCCTCTGCACATGTCTTCACTGGGTTATTTGTTTTTTGGGTGTTGAGTTTGATAAGTTCTTTATAGATTTTGGATACTAACAGTTTATCAGATATGTCATTTGCAAATATCTTCTCCCATTCTGTAAGTTGCCTTTTAGTTTTGTTGGTTGTTTCCTTTGCTGTGCAGAAGCTTTTTATCTTGATGAAGTCCCAATAGTTCATTTTTGCTTTTTTTCCCTCTGCCTCTGGTGATGTGTCTAGTAAGAATTTTCTCCAGCTGAGGTCACAGAGGTTGCTCTCTGTATTCTCCTCTAGGATTTTGATGGTTTCCTGTCTCACATTTAGGTGTTTCATCCATTTTGAATTTATTTTTGTGTATGGTGAAAAGAAAGTGGTCGAGGTTCATTCTTTTGCATGTTGCTGTCCAGTTTTCCCAGCACCATTTGTTGAACAGACTTTTTCTCATTGGATATTCTTTCCTATTTGTCAAAGGTTAACTTACAATATAGTGCTAGGTTTATTTCTGGGTTTTCTTCTGTTCTATTGATCTATGTGTCCATTGTTGTGCCAGTACCATATTGTTTTGTTTACTACAGCTTTGTAATATAACTTGAAGTCTGGAATTGTGATTCCTTTAACTTTGCTTTTTTTTTTTTTTTTTTTGTCTTTTTTTTTCAAGATTGCTTTGGCTCTTTGGGGTCTTTTGTGGTTCCATACAAATTTTAGAATTATTTGTTCTAGCTCCTTGAAAAATGTTGATGGTATTTTAATGGGGTTTGCATTAAATGTGTAGATTGCTTTGGGTGGTATAGACATTACCAATGTTCTTCCAGTCCATGCGCATGGAATGCTTTCCCATTTCTTTGCGTTGTCTTCAGTTTCTTTCATAAGTGTTCTGTAGTTTTCAAAGTACAGATCTTTTACCTCTTTGGTTAGGTTTATTCCTAGGTATCTAATTGGTTTAGGTGCAGTTGCAAATGGGATCTGTTCCTTGATTTCTTTTTATGCAGCTTCATTATTGGTGTATAGAAATGCAACAGATTTCAGCATGCTCAATATGTCCTGCCATTCCCCTCTGTCCTGCCAAGTTTCTGTGGAAAGATCTGCTGTGAATCTGATCTGTCTTGTCTTGTAGGTTAAGGACTTTTTTCCCTTGCTGCTTTCATGATTCTTACCTTGTCTGTGTATTTTGTGAATTTGACTATGGTATGACTTGGTAATGGCTGGGTTTTTTGAACTTAATGGGAGTTGGATTTGGTGTCTCCTTCCTTCTCCAGATTAGGGAAGTTTTCAGCTTTAATTTGCTTAAATAAACCTTCTGCCCCTTTATCTCTTTCTTAATCTTCTGGGATTCCTATGATATGAATGTTATGTTGTTTTAATATGTTGCTGAGTTCCCTGAATGTACCTTTGTGACCCTTTGTTTCCTTTTCTTTTCAGCTTCATTATTTTTCATAATTTTGTCTTCTGTATCACTAATTCATTCCTCTATTTGTCCATCTTTACTATTATGGCATCCATTTTGGTTTGCATCTCAGTTATAGAATTTTTCATTTTGGCCTGACTAGATTTTATCTCTTTTATCTCTGCAATAAGGGATTCTCTAGAGTATTCTATGCTTTTTTTTCAATCCCACCTAGAATCTTTATAATTGTTTTAAATTTTAGTTCAGCCGTCTTACTTGTATCTGTATTGATTAAATCCCTGGCCGTTATTTCTTCCTGTTCTTTCCTTTGTGGTGAATTCTTCTGTCTTGTCATTTTGGATGGAAAAAAGAAAAATAAAATAAAATAAAATAAAATTTAAAACAATTAAAAAAATAATAAAGGAAGCTGGATCCTGATATGTTTTGGTCTGGTTGTTAAGAGAAACTTAATAGAAAAAAAAGGAAAGAAGAAACATAAACAATTAAAAATTTAAAAAAATAATAAAATAAAATTAAAAAAATTGCTTTTTCTGTAACCAAGAAAAAACAAAAACAGAAACACATATGAAAAAACCCAAAGGAAGCTAGATCCAGTTTCCCCTAGAGCTGAAGCTTTGCAGCACCCTATGATTAGTAGACTTAATGTGTGGAAGGGATTTGTGCTGGTCCTCTGGGGGAGCAGCCTGGCTGCTCTGATTTTCAGGCTGACTTGCCCTACTGGAGATAGGCTTAGAGGGTGCAGGGAGATGGGGCTTGGTGTAGTGGCTCTCTTGTCCACTTGGTGGCGCTGTTTAGCTCACTGAGGTCTGTCAGTGCTGGTTCACTAGGGTTGAAATGGCTTCAGCCTGTTCTCTAGTCTCCAGAGCTGGAAGTTTGTGCACTCAAAGACATGTCATCAGTCACCTCTCCTGTGTCCCGGGCTTCCATCAGAGACCCTCCTTTACCCTGTCTGTGTCTCAGCTGTCTGTCTGTCAGGCAGCACCACCCACCTGGGTTTTACCTCAGGTGTGGCTGTGTGTTGGCTGAACCCTGTGCTTTAGGGAACCCCTGGCCTTGACCCACACTAATCCTCTGGGGGAGGGTCTCACTGTGCTGTGGTCAGTGTCAGCTTGTCCCAGGGACCAGTCGTGAGACTGCCCGGTGGCAGCAGCTTGGAGTTTATGGTAAATTGCAACACACTGCCTTTGTTGCCCTCAGCTGGCACCTTTGTTCCTATATTGGTGACAGGGCAGCTCAGTGGTGCCTACTGGGTCTTTTGCCCAGGGAGAGGCCATATCACCTCTACCAAATGCACTCCAGGCAGGGGAACTGCTTCTCCCGGAGGAAAGACCCAGGGGTCCTCAGACCATGCTGTCTGTTCCCAGGGCTCTGTCCTGCTTCCTCGTTGGAGCACCACCAGGGACTGACCTCCGAAACTTCAGATTCTGTGCTCTCCTGTTTATAAAAAATGGTGGTATTGAAACCCTCTCCTGCCCGCGCCCCCCCCCTCCCCTTCTCACCCCCCGTCAGTGGTTTTGGGAAACAATTTTCTTGGGCAATCCCTGCGTGTGTTTTCACTCTTTTTTTTTTTTCTTTACTCTTAGCTCACCTCTCAGGGATCCCTCCCCACTGCAGAGCCTGCTGCTTTTTCTCCCACAAAGCAATTCTCCACAGTCCTACCTAATGGGGTCATTTTTCCTGTTTGTGGAAGTGCAGCTTTGTTCTCTAAGACTTCCAGTTGATTTCTTGGGTGTTCAGAATGATTTGATATTTATCTAGCTCTTCGCAGGGAGGACACAAGCTTAGGGTCACCCTGCTCTTCTCCCATCTTAATCCTCCTCTGAAATAACTGTGTTTCAGTAGGACAGGTAAATCGAGGGTGCCTGGCTGGCTCAGTTGGAAGAGCATGCAACCTTTTTTTTTTTTTTTTTTTTTAATTTTTAATGTTATTTATATATTTATTTTTTAAATTTTATTTTTGAGAGAGAGAGCAAGCATGCGTGAGTGGGGTAGGGGCAGAGAGAGAGAGAGAGGGAGACACAGAATCCAAAGCAGGCTCCAGGCTCTGAGCTGTCAGCACAGAGCCCGACGTGGGGCTCAAACCCACGAACTGCAAGATCATGACCTGAGCCTAAGTCAGACACTTAACTGACTGAGCCATTCAGGTGCTCCAGCATGCAATTCTTGATCTTGGAGATCTTTGAGCCTCACGTTGGGTGTAGAGATTACTAATAAATAAACAAACAAACAAACAAACAAACTAAAAAAAGGGGGGGGGAGGTGAATCAGTTTAACAAAAAATATTAAAAGCAATACAGGGGGACCTGGCTAGCTTAGCCAGGAGAGCATGACTCTGCAAATCGGGGTTGTGAGTTCAAGCCCCAAACTGGGTGTAGAGATTACTTAAGTAAGTAAGTTAATTAATTAACTAATTAATTTTTAAAAAGTAGCATAGGTAGTTTATAGATATGGTAAGTTTACACAAATAATTTAAGCTTAGGAAACACATGCTTAGGAAATTCAAGGACCTTTATAATCTAGCTCCTTATCTGACTGAAGTCACACTTTCTTTCTCAAATCCTCCTAGAGCACCTCTCTCATCACTATTATTCACATCTTGACTGTTCATAATATGTCTTCTCTGAATCCTCTATTTTGACACGGGACTATATTTTTATTTGTTTACATAGTGTGTCATTTGTGTGTTTTATTTTCTCAATGAAAATTTCAGTTACCTGCCCAAGCACATGCACATTCACATAAACACACACACACACACACACACACACACACACACACACACACGCACACTGCTTTTTGGAAGTTCATTTGCTATGGGACCTGCTGGAATCATTGTAAGGTTGGGTCTGTGGGAAGGTTGGAAAGCCAGACCTAGGCTAGTGTCTAGTAAGTTGGGACCTAAGCTTCTGTAATGGCTGATCCAGGCTGGGAGAGCCAGGTAGTTCCAGGCACAATGTCCAAAAGTCACCACAGTTGTGGAACAAGCTCAGGTAGTTGTCAGGATAAGGGGATCAGCCCTGGTGATGAGAGTATGGCAGCAGGTTACTTCCAGGTAACCGTCCTTGGGTAGTCAGGAAAGGGCAACTGGGAAAGCCAGGGGATCTGCACATGCTCACTGACATCAACACCTACCTGTTCGGTTACTGGGTGGCCCTGGGAAGGAGGCCCGCCAGACTCACTGAGTGCCAGGGTCTCCCATAACTACTGAAGAGGACTCCTGGTTCTTAAAGGCTTATTTTAATCAAATATATCTAGATTTGAATCCTAGCTTCCTCTAGCTACATAGCCTCACTTTCTCCTCCGTAAAATGATAATAATAATTTCTAATAATTATTAAATAATTAAAGTGATTACATGTGAAGAGAACCTAATATAACAATGAATAACGATCGTAATACTTTTATTATTAACGTAGTTGAAAGAAAGTGGAGAATCCTAACAGAGAGACTAGTGAGTAACTAGGTAATGGCTTTACCAGAACTAAACTAAACTACTGTATTATCTTAAATCATTGGTGGAATGAGCTGGTGTTGTAAATCAATATGGCAGTCATCCAATAGCATGAAGGGGTTGTATTATTTCTAACGTCAATTGGACCTATGGTGTCTTGGATGAGGTTCCACTGCTGTATTCAGAATGTTATATCACTTCCGAGTACTTTTTTCTAGTTTAAAAAATAATGTATAGAAATTAAAGAGGACCCAGCCCATAAGTTACTGTGTTTTTTAAATTTGTTTAACAAATACTTATTGAATGACTATCCAATAAAGGAATTATGCCAACAGGTCCTGAAGAGAGGGGATGAATAAGACCAGAACTGTCTCTGCTGTTTTAAATTTTTTTTTCAACGTTTTTTATTTATTTTTGGGACAGAGAGAGACAGAGCATGAACGGGGGAGGGGCAGAGAGAGAGGGAGACACAGAATCGGAAACAGGCTCCAGGCTCCGAGCCATCAGCCCAGAGCCCGACGCGGGGCTCGAACTCACGGACCGCGAGATCGTGACCTGGCTGAAGTCGGACGCTTAACCGACTGCGCCACCCAGGCGCCCCGTCTCTGCTGTTTTAGAGCCAAATACACAACTCATGTCTGGTTAGTGAATTGATTGTGATGCATGCTAAATGAAGCAGGGGATGCTAAGAATGCATCAATAAGGAGACCTGACCTAATCTAGGTTGTCAGGGTGTTTAAAATGAGATCTGAAAGATAAATAGAAGTGAGTTGGGTAAAACGGGGGTGGGGGTTGGGGGAGAGCATTTCAGGAAGAGCATATGCTAAGGCACTGGGGTTGAAGGACCATGGATTTCCCAGGACTAAAATATATTTAATGTGGCTGCAGTGCAGAGAAGAATCTGTGTTGCAGAATGTGACTGTGAGGTGGATGAAGGGCAGCAACACCCTCTGGGTGATATTAAAGAGTTTGGAATTTGCTTTGTAAAAATGGGGGAAGCTAATGTCCATTAGTGAAATGGACTCAGAGATCACTCTGGCAGCTGTGTGGAAGGAGGTGGGGAGCAGTGTCAGAATGAAGGCGAGAGATCAGGTAGGAAGTGTTCAGGTAGTGCAGTGTTCCAGTGAAGACATGATGGGGTGCACCCTGGGGAGTAGCAGCAGAGGCAAAGAGGGAGAGCAATCTGAGATATTTATAACAGCTCCCTTGGGAATAGAGGCTACTTTTGCCAGAGAAGAGAAGGCAGGGATTTTATTTTTAGAGCGAAGAGGATATTGGCTGATTGTCTCCACAGAGAAGGAAAGAAGAAAGCATCTTACAATTTAATGAGGGAGAATTTGGGGTCACTTCTTATAGTAACAGACCTGCCACATAGAAACTGTATAATTTTTAAATGAGGAGCTTTTAAAGTAAGATAGAGAGATCCATCCTGGAGGCAAGAAGATGAATCCAAGGACCTCTTGAACTATTTTCTGTTTCACAACTTATTATTCCACAGTACATTTGCCCTAGTGCATCTGTCATGAATACTAGGATATATTTTTATTTAAAAATAGTCCCAAGCTCGAGTACTGAGTATTCCCAGAAGTGTTCCTGGAGCACTTACCCATTTTATCAGTGTGAGAAAGAGAGAAGCAGATTTGGACAGCCAGGAACAGCCCTGGAGCACATAGCGAAGCCCTGGCTTTATGTTACACACAAACAACAATGCCAGACAAGGCCCCTCTGTGACTGTGGTGGGTCAAGACAAAACAGGACCACTCGATAATTATGTTTGAGCATAGGCAAAGACAGTAACAGTGTCTAAACCACAAAAGTGGCCAGACGTTTTCCATATCCTGGCTGATAAGAATGGCTCCTGCTTCTTCACCAATGACAGCTTTACACTCATCTAGACTTACCTTCTAGATAAGAATTATGGAGGCCCCCCTCACAGAATTACCCACATCCTGGTAACATCCAGTCCAGGGCAAAGTCCTGCTTTCTTGACCTCTCCCCCGTATCACCGAACTAACATAAGCCCAGATCTCTAATACTGCCTCTTGGTGAGATGCACTATGGTCCCCCACAGGTGTGTTCTCCATTATTGCAACAAGTCAAGAAACCCAACTTTTTCAGCTATTGGTGTTTCCACTGGTCTTTAGCTCAAGAGCATTAATAAGCATAAGGAATAGTCGGTGAGATCTGTACTTTTTTCCCACCCCTTTGCTATTGGAATGAAATGTTCAAATTTTCTTTCTTTTAAAATTTGTTTTTAATGTTTATTTATTTTTGAGAGAGCGAGACAGAGCGTGAGCAGGGGAGGGGCAGAGAGAAGGAGACACAGAATCCCAAGCAGGCTCCAGGCTTTCAGCGCAGAGCCTGAATTACTAAGTCAGGAGACAGACGCTTAACCAGCTGAACCACCCATGCTCCCCAAAATGTTCAGATTTTCTATATTCTGCTATATCACATAGCTGGTATCTTCTAATTTCATATGTGGTGTCTTGATACCTATAAGGTCATAGCATTCTAGCCAGGTTCTTTGTTAAAACATTGGAGCCCACCTCTTTGTCTTTTTACATCACCAAGTTCTTATGTCACAAGAAACATAATCATTGACAGAAATCTTTGGCTTTCTTGTTACCATCTTGCATATGGACACTTATGCAAATTACAACATGAAAAGTGTCACAGTCTTAACTCAAGCCAAATCATACCACTTGTTCCTTCTAATGAGGCTTTCCTGTTTGCAGCAAACGTGGCTCTTTTGTGTTGAAGATTCTTAGTTTTTCCACATCTGTGAGAGAATTCCCACAGGAACTTTGATCCCATATATTCATGGATGAGTATTCATGGGTGATGCTGATGGTTCATGACGCGTACAGGGGCAGACTGTCTTCTGGAACGTTGCTTTGTCTCTCAGCTAATTCCTTGTACAGGACATAGTACTCAGCAACATCATGTACACAGTAGATTCGTGACACCCTTGGGGGAGTTGGACTGTTTGTAAGTTCCGACATTCAGTGGCTCTTGGTGTTTGAGGGCTGTTGCTGTGGGTATACATGCTGCAGTGTTACCCACGAACCTTATTTCACAGTTACATAACCCTCACTGCACTTGTATTGCATGCTAGTTGAAATACAAAACGAAATATAAAAGTCGAAATAAAAATCAAATGAAAGCAATCTTTGTTTCCATGCATTTTGAGTCTGTTTGTCGAGTTAAAGGGACCATATATGCATTCCCTTTCTTTAAGGACCGTATACTTTTCTTTAAGTCAGTGCACCGTCCATCCACACCTCTAAATTTCTGGGTGGAGGGCTTCCCTTTGTGAGGGAAGCGGGCTGAGTGAAGGAGGCAGCAGGGGATAGTTCTGTGGCACTGGCTGCTAGATAATCATTTTACCATTCTTTGGGGATTAGAATGAGGAGAAGGTCTCAGGAAGAACAGTTTTTTGCAGCTGAAACTATTATCACTTCCTCTTACATAATATTTCAAATCTTGAGTCCTCTTAAGACGTCACCCCATTTTGTTACTAATAGGGAAGAGAGCGAACCAGGAATATGGGAAATGGGTAGAATATGGTCAAGATTTGAGTGTCTTCTAGGAAATGATTTCTATTTTATTTCATGAGAAAGTGTAAACATTATCCTAAGTGAAATAATTTAAGCCTTTTGAATAGTTTTGAATAGATATTAAATGTATTTGTTAAATTGCTTACGATTCATTAATTCTTAAGTATTAAATGTCAACCAATAAAAAGTTACTGTTTTTAGAGTTTATTTTGAGAGAGAAAGTGTGTGTGTGTGTGTGTGTGTGTGTGTGTGTGTGTGAGAGAGAGAGAGAGAGAGAGAGAGAGAGAGAGAGAGAGAGAGAGAGAGAGAATCCTAAGCAGGCTCCACACTGTCATCACAGAGCCTGACGCGGGGCTCAAACTCACAAACTGTGAGATCATGACCTGACCTGAAATCAGAAGCTCAACCGACTGAGCCACCCAGGTGCGCCTAAGGAGCATTTTAATAATCCACTAAGAACTGGTGGTTGCTTAGTTACCATCGGGGTGGTAACGAAGGCAGTGCAAATATAGATGTAAATGTTTCACGGTGGAAAGCTTTGGATATACAGGAAAATTCAGAGGACAATTTCGTAAGTCCCTCCACCTTCAAAAAAGTGGTTAACTTAGGACCAGTTATCTGTCCTATATAAACCACTCAATTCTTCCCCTCACATACTATTTTGAAGAAATCCCAGACAATGCTGATCTATGTTGACAGTAGAATCAATAGGATTTGCTGCCATTTTGGACGTGAGCTGTGGGATTCAAACATGGCCCCCAGATCACCTGGGAGGGTGGAGCTGAGACTTGCCGAGATGGGAAAGACTAATGGAGGAACAGACCTTTTCTGGTGGGGTGGGGTGGAAATGAGGAGTTTGGATTTTTACATAGCAGTTTTGAGATGTCTATTAGCTATTCAAGAAGGGAGAACTTAACAGGCTCCTAGGTTGTTCTATGTATCTATCCGTCTATTCACTTGTATCTCTCTCTCTCTCCATAGGTATACAAGTATCCAGACTTCTTAGTGTGGAAGTTCGGGGGGGGGGCGGTTCTTTATTATTGGCATCTGCTGACCTCATGGTACATTTCCCTCTAATTCCCCGCTGGCGCTGAGCCCTCTTTTAAAGGGCTCCTGAATGCCAAATGTTGTTGCACATTAGAACCACCAGGGGGAGATGCCCAGGTTGTATGCCAGACCCATTGTATCAGCATGCCTGGGGGTGGAGCCAGGCCTTGGTCCTTGTAAGCTTGGAAAGGGACTGCTAGCCCTCCGATACTCAAAATATGGTTCTCCGTCCTGTAAATGTGGTCTTTCTACCAGCAAAGCTGAGAGCTTGTTGGAAATGTGGAATCCCAGGCCCCATCCCACGCTGCTGAATCAGAACTTGCATTTTAACAAGGCTGTCCAGTAATTATGTTCACATTCATGTCTGGGGAGCACTGTGTCTGTATGTTCTATGCTTTTCCGGAAACCGTTTTCTCTGACCAGTTGCCTGCCCATCTGTCCTGCTGGCTCCTTCCCATTTATCCTTTAAAATTGACCTCCGGCCTCCCCCTCCTGGAAGACCTCCTCATCCTTCCTTCCACATACTCTGGCTGTTCTTCTGGGAAGACCTCTATTTACCTTTGCCATATCCCTTATTATGGCTTACTGTAATCGTAGACTTAGCCAATAGATTTTGGAGGTTTTTGCCAAAAATCTCCTGTATTTTGAACCCACAGCGACAGAGATTGTATCACTGATGTTCTGTCAATGTCCGTGGATACGACTGACTCTGGCAAAAATTGTGCAGGTGAGACTCCCAGGTCTAGATGGCAAAGCCCTGGCTCTGTCAGATCAAACCACTGGAGAGACTGACTCTAACAGGCAGCAGGCCGTGATGTGCTCTGGGTTTCTGATTTTCTGGCTGCTAGAGGCTGTTGATTCTCTTTTATCTTCCTTGCTGTGAGGAGGGAGACCGTGGCTTGCAAGGTGTGCACCCACAGCCAGGGGGAACTCTGAATTCTGTAGGTGTACCTTCTTCACAGCTGTGGCAGAGAATGAGGGGTTAAGATAGCCTGGATTTCTTCTAAGATCTTATTAAAATTGTTTCCTATGATGACTTTTTTTTTCCTAGCTGTAAAACCAGTGCACAGCAGAGCACAGTGGTGGGAAGGTGGGCAAAATGTACAAACTTGCAGTTTTAAGATAAATACATTACCAGCAGTGTAATGCACAGCATGATGACTACAGTTAACGCTGCTGTATGGGGTGGGGTTAAGGGAGTAGATCCTAAGTGTTCTCAACACAAGGAAATTTCTTTTTCTTTATCTGAGAAGGTGGACGCTGACTAAACTTACTGTGATAAGCATTCCACAGTATCTGTAAGACAAACCATTATGCTGTGTACCTTAAACTTACACAGTAATGTGTATCAGTTATATCTCAATAAAACTGTACATAACAAAGCACAAAGAAAATGTAAATTATTTGTAATCCTGTCACTCAAAGAAAAAAAAGCAACCTTTTTGGCTTATGCTTTTCTACTATTCATATGGAGAAAATAATACAGTTGATTACCCCCATCCCCACACAGTCAAGAGTTTGTGTATGACTTCTGAATTCCCAAGAACTTTGCTCTTGACCTGGAGGAAGCCGTACCGATAACATAGTCGATTCACATATATTTTTTATGTTCTGTTTATTATATACTCTATTCTTACCATAAAGTAAGCTAGAGAAAAGAAAACATTATGAAGAAAATCATAAGTGGTGTGCCTGGGTGACTCAGTCGGTTAAGCATCTTGATTTTGGCTCAGGTCATGATCTCACAGATCCTGAGATCTTTCATGTGAGGATCCCCTCTCTTTCTCCCTCTCTCTCTCTCTACCCCTTCCCTGCTCATGCTCTCTCTCTCTCTCTCTCCAAATAAATAAATAAACTTAAAAAAAGAAAATCAGAAGGAAAATATATTTACAGTACTGTATTATATTTATTGAAAAAACTCTGTGTATAAATGGATCCTGAGGTTCGAACCTGCGTTCAAAAGTCAACTGTACTATGTGTCTTACGAGGACTCACCTCAACTGCCCGCCTTTAGTATCTCTCTGGCTTCCTTTTTTTCCTCCTCGTTCCCTCTACTTGAGCCACACTCACCTCATTGCTGCTGTTGGTGCACACCAGGCATACTCTATCTTCAGGCCTTTGTTCTAGCTCTTTTCCAAGAGGGGCCGTCTCTGTGAATACTCCTCTCCTTCCAGTCTCTGCTCAGATCTCACATTGTCAAAATAGCCTAGCCTGACAACTCTATTTAACACTGCAGCCCACCCCCACGTTTCCTTACACCCACTATTTCCAGTTCCCCTGGGCCTGCTCCAGGCTGCATTTCTTCAAGAACTTAGGATTTTTAAACATATTACAGAACATACTTGTTTTATTACATCTGTTGTGTATTGCCAGGCTTACTTGCCCTCTCTCCCACTCCCCTTGCTTCCCGCACCTTCTAGAATGTAAACTGTTACAGGCCAAAGGATCTTTTTGAGGTGATTGGTATATGGTAGATAGCCAATAACTGATGAAGAAATGAATATATAATTGTAACTAAAATAGTAACATTCCCGTGATGTACTCTTTTGCAGCCAGTGATAAACTGTTAGTGTTTCCAATTTAGCAATCCACTGTGTCCATCTCATCACATAAATAAATATTCCTTGACATGGTTATATCCCTGGAAGTTTCTGATTTCAGACAGTTTCCGTAAGCATTATTTAGCTCAAACACTAGTAAAGAATTAAAGTGAGACTGGGGGAAGGGCCGACTGTGCTCCATTCATTACATTTATTCCTATGTGATTGTTGAGTGAATGAATATATATTATAGAAAAGCAAATGCTATATACTTATATACATTTCATATAATAGGATATAGTTTCATTGTTACATATTCTTATGTAACACTATTATGTGAAAAAGAAAACGGTGGTAGAGAAGCTGAGGGAATAAAAAATCTGGATTATATATTGAAACAATAGCCTTGCAGACAGAAAGCATGGATGACTTAAATCCCAGTCATTGGTGTATGGTAGAACCTCTCTCCAGCTCTGTTTGGGGTCACCCCTTCTCAGGCAGTGGCTGCTACTTCTCTTGGAAGTGTCTGTGACAGCAGCTGGTCCCCTCCCTACAGGAGAGCCAAGCAGGTGTTCTCTTCCTCCTGGTCCCTGCCCTTGCTTCTGTGGGGGACTGTTCCTCTGGTTGATGGTGGAATGACTCCAGGCTAAAATGCACTTTTTATTCTTAGATCTCGTTTTCAGGTTTCGGAGGGAAATTGCATGTCACGGGGCGGGGGGGGGGGGGGCGCTAAGAGGCAAAGGCCCTTGTGATGAATGGAAAGAAAGAAGCCTATTTTGTCCTTAGTCTTTTTCTTTGTTTCTTGGTCTGGCTTATTCTCCCTTATCCATTGTCCTTTTGCTGACCATTGTGGTTGGACGACCACCTAGAGCTTTTTCATCTACTAACCAGCATGGTTCACGCATTCCAAATGACAGCAGAGATGTTAGAAAACTAGATCTCAAACAGGGGGAAATGGTCAGTCTTTCTTATTGTTCTTCTCTGGCATTTGTGTTGTTTTGAATTATTCTTTCTCTCTAGTTATCCTGGGAGACGGTGAGTGTTAAGGGCCTTACATTTTGACTTCAAGTGAAGTCAGAAAAGTCACCTTCTATTTTCAGAAATGAATTTTTAAAAAATGAAGCTTTCTGAAGTGTACATTACTCTTTTCATTAGAAAAAGGAAAAGTTCCAAGAAGGCTGGTAGGCTGGATGCCTTAAAGAGGAACTTCAACGGAGATGCCAATAAAAGTACAATAAGAATTTCTTATGGCTTAAATAACTGAAGAGTAAGAGGCATCTATTGTTACTATCCTGTCCATCTTTTTCTCTTTATCTTCTCTATGTTGTGTATCCATCATCTTTTTTTAAAAACTGTATTTCAAAACCCATTACATCTTTCAGCCCAAAGAGATTTCTGAGAAGTCCTGTTTGTATGGAAGGATGGATTTACATAATAAAATGCAATTCATAAAGATAATTTGAACATAAAGTAGACTACAAGAGTGTCTTTTCTGGAGCTGGAAGATGAAATTGGTAAGTCTGACATATACGCATAAAAATTATGTAACATATATTTGTGAGAAATGAGAGTAGATATCAATATTCTTTCTGAATAGTCCAGATAACTAGAAAAGAAGTAGAGGAGAGAAAAACCCACTAGAAATAAGAAGATTTAATTTCAAGTGTAATCAGAAGAAATATGCCAAGTAATTCATCACTAATTCCAATAGTCAAGAAAAATGTAGGAAAAGCCCTAGGAAGCATAATTAGCTATGCAGAAGGTTGAAACACTTGTAAAATGTCACAACTATAAATTACCATTTTTTCCCCCCATGAGACCTGAGAAATGCTTCATCAACAAATCCCAGAAGACTTTTCAGCAAGTCTCAAGAGGAAATACTCTCATTTGATGCAGGACTTTTCACCTAGAGAGAGAAGTGGCTGACTGTGGAAGGTTTGTTTCATATTTTTTGAAAAGCTTTCTGGAAGTCTGCCACTTATACTTTCTCAGCTTCATTTCCTCTTCATGAAAAATGGGAGGAACTGTACCTGTCACCCGTTTGTCTCCCAAGGGTGTTGTAGAGCATCTACAGGAAGTCCATTTACCCACAATCCTGTGCTATGAATGACAGGCCAATGGGCCTCTCTGGCCCAATAATGTGTTCCTGGTTTCTTCTGCCTCAGGGAAGGGAGTGTCTTATTATCCCCTAACCTCCTATTGATAATATTTATTTGCTACAGTTCAGACAGCTCTTGATTGAATACAGAACTGAAAAATTTATCTTAGGCTGGAATCTTGACCAAAGGACCCATTTCTAGGCCTGGCTGCCCTAAGTCCTCTTCACAAAGCATGCTGGGAATGGATCAAAAGTTCTGATCTCTGTGGTTTCTGGGTATGATCAGGGCTCTTCCTTGCTGTCTCTGGTTATGTCTGAGACTATCTAGGTGGATTTTGTTAGGGTAGGGAGTTGGGGTGGTCTAGGACTGTGGAGTGTTTTTTATTTCCTAAATTTTTCTTTCTGGTGCTTATAGGCCAGTGGGAGTCTTACCCCAGTGGCTTTGGATAGCAGGAGGGGGGAAATTTACCTTCCCATTCCTACAGCTACATTAAGAGGAAAAAGCTCTTTGGGGTTCGGGGTGGAAGTTGGCTTCGGTTTTCCCTGAGGGACAATACTGTCAATGATGATTAGATTCTGTGGGCCTATTAATAACAATACAACTCATCTATGGTATGGGTTAAGTGGACTTCTGTGAGCTGTAATACACTGTCTCTAACGTTGTTAGAGAATAATGTATCCCAAGTTACCAAAAAAATGGGCTTAAAAATGTTTGGAGGCCGACCATTTCTCAGTGGGGGCTAGGGGACTGATGTAGGACAGCCATAAGGGAGCGTTCAGAAAACGTGGTCCCAGTTGTCATTCACTAGAACTTGCAGATCTCAGTCACCTGAATGTAAGTGTCTTGATAGCTCTTCCTGCCTCTACTTGGTTTAGGAGGTTGAATGCATGCAATTCTCCAGTCAGGTGGAGAGGTTTCTTTGGTTTTCTATTCATCCCCCATCTGTGATTGCCCTAAGGTTTGCTTTCTTTTTTAACGCAGTGACATTTTATTTTTGTACTTTGGTAAAAGGGTGATTTTTCTTTTTTAAAAATTTAAAGTATCGAATCATAAACGAATGCTGAATTTTCTTAGTCGTGCAGGTCACACTTTTGGAATCACCTTTGGATCCTCTTTTTCTCAGACTCCATATCCGATCTGCC
Organism: Herpailurus yagouaroundi; assembly: GCF_014898765.1. Lineage (NCBI taxonomy): Eukaryota > Metazoa > Chordata > Mammalia > Carnivora > Felidae > Herpailurus > Herpailurus yagouaroundi. The sequence goes on along the minus strand of NW_024412400.1, from coordinate 21,945,050 downwards.
GGCAAAGAACATTGTCTCTACATTCAAAATATCTTCAGAATTCAATGACTTCTCGTTCCCTCAGTGTTACCAAGTCACTGTCATCTCTTGCCTGGATCTTAACTAGTCACTCTGCACTCATCTTTTCCTCCTACAATCTATTTTGCTACAGTTGTCAGAGTGATCCTGTTAACGTGTAATCACATCTTGTCCCATTTCTCTCTCTTTCTTTCTTTCTTTCTTTCTTTCTTTCTTTCTTTCTTTCTTTCTTTCTCTCTCTCTCTCTCTCTCTTTCTTTCTTTCTTTCTTTCTTTCTTTCTTTCTTTCTTTCTTTCTTGTCTTTCTGTC
>NW_024412400.1:21889983-21944623 GCF_014898765.1 Herpailurus yagouaroundi | reverse complement strand
TTCTTTCTTTCTTTCTTTCTTTCTTTCTTTCTTTCTTTCTTTCTTTTCTTTCTTTCTTTCTTTCTTTCCCTCCTTTAATGGCATCCTGTCTCCCTGGCAGTAAGAGCCAAAGGCTTTCCTGACAAAGCCCTATGCAGCCTCATTTCCTACTCTCTGATGCATGCCCTATCACCGGATACCAACTCCTTCAAATGTCCCTCCTTCACTCTGCTCTAGACACATAGTTCTTTAAATTGTCCAGGTACCCTCTTGGCCAAAACCATTGTACTGGCTGTGCTGTCTGTCGGAATTCTTATATTTCCATATGTTCCTCACCTCCTTCAGGTCTTCTTAGATGTCACCTTCTCAGTGGGGCCTTAACCAATAATCTTATATAAAATTTCAACCTCTGACCTCTTTGGAGCTTCCCACAGTGCCCTCCCTTGCTTAATTTTTCTCCATAGCCGGTAACACCATCTGCTGTCCTATATCTTGTTTGTTTGTTTGTTCATTCATTTGTTCAGTGAAAAACAAACTTCATGGAGATAGGGATTTTTCTCAGTACCTGGAAAAATGCCTGGAACATAGTAAGCACTAATACGTATAATATATTTGTTGAGAGAATCAAAGTATGGATGAAATGTTTTTTTTTCTTGATTCTATTGAAATAATCATATGATTTTTCCTCCTTAAATGTTAATATAGAGAATGGTATTAATAGGTTTTCTAATCAGAAACCAACCTATATTCTTGGGAAGAAGCACAGCCTGGTCACGCGGTATTATCTTTTAAATTAATTGCTAGATTCAGGTTGCCAGTGTTTTCTTTAGCATATTTTTATCTAAATTCACTAGTGATATTGCCCTTTCTTCTACACTGCCTTTGGCATTAAAGTTGTACTAGCCTCATAAAATGAGTAGGGATTATACCTTGTTTTTCCAGTCTCTGTAAGCATTTATATAAGATTGGACCAAGAAATACAATATACAGGCCTGTTTGTGTGTGTGTGTGTGTGTGTGTGTGTGTGTGTGTAAATATTGTGCATTGTTGCCTCCCTTTCTTTAATTAATGAATTTATTAGTTTTTAAAAGTTTTTCTTTTGATTTAGTTTGGGCAAAGTTTTCTATATATGTGGGTGTGTGTATATATGTATGTACATGTATGTATATGTACACCTATACATAAATATATATGTATATATAGAATTTATGCACTTCATCTAAATATTTGCAGTTTTGGGGAGAAAGTTATTCATAGTAGTCTCTTTTTAATCTCTATAATGATGCATCTGTAATGATATCTACTTTTTCATCTTAACGTTTTTGGGGAAGGCTTCTTTTATTCTTTATCAATCCTGTGAGCAGTTTGTCAATTTTATTAATATTTTCCTAGAGCCAATTTTTAGTTAATTGATCTTCTTTCTCTAATTTTTTTACTCTATTAAATTAATTTTTATTCCTATTTTATTATTTTATACCTACCTTCTTTTACTTTTATTATTTTGTTCCTTTCCTAACATCTTAAGTTGAAATCTCGATGAATTAATTTTAAGCTTTTCTTCTTTTTTTAACAAACTAAATAATACAATTTTCATCAGTATTATTTTCCTTATAACTTAGTTCTGTGTTGTCTCTAATTTTTATTTCATGCTTTCTTCTAGTCTGAATTATTTAGAAAATTTCTTAATTTCATTTAAATTTAAAATATTTAAACATTTAAAAAATTTAACATTTAAAAAATTATCTTTGTAATGTCATTTTAAAATTGCATTATGGTCCATATGAAAACAATGATTTAAAAATTGTTGAATTTTGCTTTATGAGTAACAGGTGCTCAACTTTTATATACATTTTCATGTTCTTGAAAAGGGTAGGTATTTTTTCATTGCTGGGTTCAGTATGCTTGATAAGTTCTTCTAAACATGCTTATTAATTATGCTGTTCAGATTTTCTATAATCTTACCATGTTTTGGTAAATACATAAGAATATAATATAACAATAACCAAAGTGTATAAAAATTCCACATACAATGCATATTATATATAATGTAAAATTCTTTATATAAATTCTTTATATAATGTCAACATATTTTAGTTCTGTTGATTTTTGCTTTTAAATTGAAAGCTATACTTTAGATGTGTACATGTTTAAAATCTTTATATCATTTTGGTGAAGTGACCCTTGTATTTTTAATTTAATTTTTATTTTTTAAAGTTTTATTTGTTTATTTTTGAGAGAGAGAGAAGGAATGAGCACGTGTGCAAGAGAGTGGGAGGGGCAGAGAGAGAGGGAGAGAGAGAACCCCAAGTAGGCTCTGTGTTATTGGCATGGATGTTTGACTGAGCTACTCAGGCACCCCTGGTGAAATGACCCTTTTAATTATGAAGTTTAATTTAATTATTTTTTCTAATAATGCTTTTTTGCTATACGACGATCTGCTATTAATATAGCTACGGCTTGCAAAATTGTATATTTATAGTTGTCTATTATAGAGGAAATATTGGCAGCAACAAAAATGTTTAACAAGTGGACATTGGCTATAAAAAAGATAATACATTCATATTTTGGAACACTATGCATCTATATCAGATGATATTATACATTATAACCTCCATTAAGGAAAAAGAAAACTTGGGGCGCCTGGGTGGCTCAGTCGGTTAAGCATCCAACGTCGGCTCAGGTCATGATCTCGCGGTCCGTGAGTTTGAGCCCCATGTGGGGCTCTGTGCTGGCAGCTCAGAGCCTGGAGCCTGTTTCGGATTCTGTGTTTCCCTCTCTCTCTGACCCTCCCCCGTTCATGCTCTGTCTCTCCCTGTCTCAAAAATAAATAAACGTTAAAAAAAAAATCAAAAAAAAAAAGAAAAAAGAAAACTTGAAAGTAACTTGTATTATATTGATACTATTTTTGTACCTTCTAGAAGTGTGTGTGAATATATGTATAGCAAATAGCCTGATGTCCATTAGAATGTCATTTTGGTTACATTTGAGTAGAGGAATTATGAATGGTTTCTATTTTTTTTTGTTTCTTTTAAAAATATTTTTCCATATCATGAATTATTTATTTTGAATAATCATGTGTAACTTTTATTATTGGAAATACAATATATCCTTCTACTTGATGAAAAAAGGTCTCCCCCATTATTCTGTAGTTTATAAACAGGAATTTTAGCCAGAGAAACCCTTACTCTTCAAAATTACATTTAAAAAAATGTTCATGATGCTTTCTTATATGCTGGGTAGATTTTTATTTTTAATTTTAATTTAAAAAATTATTGGGGCAAAGTACACAACTTTTGCCTTTTAACTATTTTATTTTGTTATTTTAAGTCATCTCTACCCCCAGCATAACTACTCTGAATTATATAAACTTTAATTTGTAAAACACAAATATTTGGGGAGAATAAGAAACTTTCATCCAATTTTCTTCAACAACTGCCATCATAAACTCAGAATGGAATGTAAAATAATGAATTTCAAAAAATCCTATTATTGTATGATTTTCTATTTCGAACTGGTATATTTTAGGAGGGCAGAGTGGAGGATGGAATTTTAGAAATAGAAATGTAAGGGTTTTTTTGGAACTGTGAGCGAGTAGAGCAAAATCCCTTCAAGTTTGACCAGCTGGATGAACAGGTTATACGTAGAACACATTCTTTCATTAGCTTCCCCTCAGAGGTTAACAGATGAGTAGCAGCAACATAGCAATGGTACAAAACTGTCACTTGGTGGAGCTAGAATACTATGCAATTCCAATATACTTGTGCAGCAGGTTTCTTGGGAAAAAATGGTTTTACGACAAAATTCAAGACTAATACCCTCAATTGTCAAATACTGGGGTACATAACCTTTCAAGAAAACTTTTTAATGTTTTTTTTTTTTTAATTGTGATCGAGTGTAAGTAAAGACCAAACTTATTGGGCTTATTAAGGGTCTTTTGCTTGTTGTAGTCAATAAATTGCAGTTTTTTTATCAAGCTGGATGCAACGCTATGTATAACCCCCAACCCCAGGAGTCCGTGAAGTAGGTATATCATCTACTGATTCAGTGACATCTTAGCACATTTCATATGGCTCCTAAAAGCTCACAGTCATTTCACTTGCTATGTCAATTACCGTGAAATCAAGATGGGCTTTTAGGTAGCTTCATGGTGCCCGGAACAAAATGCTCAGTAGATGTTACACAAGTGTTTGTTGATAGATATCAGCCTTTGGGATTCGCTGGGCCAGTTGGAGATTTTAGGGCCACTCCAAAAATTGACCAGGCATTTAAGATGAAATTTTATGGTGGTCATTAAATGAAGGTCACTATAGGCTTCAGAAATCCTTCCCAGAAATGAATTGGACTCTTTTGAAGGAAAGATTCTGGATGAGAGCCTTTCTTAACTGTGACCTTTCCAAAATTGAAAAATCAAAGAAAAATATTTATATTTATGTGTGCATAGGTATAATTTTGTGCCTTTATCAAGGTAACATTTTGCCAACTTTCCTCTCAGGTAGTGGGTATATTCCAAAAGGATTGAATCTAAAATAAGATTAATATCTTCCTTACTTAAGTGAGATCTTAAGTGAGATAAAATCATTGCATGCTTTGACTATATGGATGAAATGATGAAATTGACATAGGTATGGAACATAACTGATTTATGAAAAAGAATAATGGAGGATTTTTAAAGATTTCTTAATTTTGCTTGGTTCGATGCTCTCATATCTGTATCTTTTCTTTTTTCTTGGAAGGCTTGCTTTTTTGCAGTGAGAAAGATTTCATTTGATGCTGTAGGTGACTCTATCTGGGAGAAGTGTGGAAATAGGCTAATAAGCTTTCTGTTACACATTATGAGGGTAGGTCCAGGCGTTGCAGGATTTGACCTTGAAGCCCTTTTGCAGTTCAGGGCTTTTTTTTTTTCCTTAAGAAAGATTTTATTTTTCTTTCCAAAACTAAAAAAAGAAAAACAATGACTATGGAAGTGAGCAGGCCAAATCTGGAATGGGAGTTTAACAATCCTTCCTTCTACCTTGTTGTTTTGCCACTCCTAACACGAGGTTTCTTCCTTGAGATCCAGGATAGATGCTCTGATTCCAGTCATCATAGGTATTTTTCAGCTATCAGAAAAGAGAAAGGGGCTTCTCTTTAAAGTCACTTCCAAGAAGTTAAAGATTTCCCAGTTTCCCTGGAAGCTTGTTTTTAAAGCTTTCTTTCTATTTTTTTTTAATTTAAATCCAAGTTAGTTAACATATAGTATAATAATGATTTCAGGAATAGAATTTAGTGGTTCATCTCTTACATATAACACCCAGTGCTCATCCCAGCAAGTGCACTCCTTAATGCCCATCACCCATTTAGCCCATCCCCCCACCTAACATCCCTCCATCAACTCTCAGTTTGTTCTCTGTATTTGAATCTCTTATGGTTTGTCTCCCTCTCTGTTTTTATATTATTTTTGCTTCCTTCCCTTATGTTCATCTAGTTAGGGCTCTTTTATAGAAAAGGGCATAGAAATGCAGAATCAGACACAAGAGTCTGCATTTATTTAAAATTAGAAAAAAAGTAGCAAGTTGAAAACTTAGAAAAGTTGGGAGAAACCCTAAAACATCACTAGATCCATAGAAATAAATATTTTTGTCCGTTAACTGCCAACACATCTGTGTAATAATTTTCCAGACTAGCTTTTGGCTCCAAATATTTGCAATCTTATTTCTTCTCTACAATGGATATAATTCCAGTGCTGGATACCATATTTATATCATTATATGACTTCTGTCTCTTACCTTAACAAAACAGTGCTGGATAATTCACTAGAGTGGGCAGTAGGAATCTTTTGGAATCCATTTGTGTGTCAGGAAAGCCAGTGATAACAAAACTATAAAGAGAAGTTACTGCAAACTACATAAATAACTCCCACTAAATTCAAACTAAATGTATCCCCAACTCAACATCTCAGGGTACTACAAGGGGTCCCATGCAAATGAGGAGCCCTGAAATGTAAACTTCAATAACTCCACTTGAATTTTACTCTTTAAAAATCATTCTATCATAATGCACCTCACTTGGTTAAAATTGTCATTATCTTTAGGGTAATTAAAAATTTGGAAACCACTAACACTCAGAACACTCACAAGTGAAGGGATGGTAAGTTTGGATAAAAATATCTTTAAAAATATTTCTCGTACAAAAAGGAAGATACACATAAGGATGTAATTTCAAGATATTGTTATTTAAGAATTGTTTGTTGGCTTTAACAAAGAGTGCTGAAGGAAATAAAAACATGGGCTTAATTCTTACATATTCTTCTGATTTACTGTCATTCATTTTATATACTATTGAAAATAACATTAAAAAATTTAGCTTGAGGTGCCTGGGTGGCTCAGTCAGTTAAGTGTCTGACTCTTGATTTCAGCTCAGGTTGTGATCTTATGGTTGTGGGATCAAGCCCTGCATTGGGCTCCACACTGAGTGTGGGGCCTGCTTAGTATTCTCTCTCTCTCTCTCTCTCTCTCTCTCTGTCCCTTTGCCCTATCCCCCACCCTCTCTCTCTCTCTCTCTCAAAAAAAAAATTTAACTTAAAAGTCATAGACACTTTCCTATTATTTAATTTGTATTCTTAATCTATCAGAAATATCTGCAAGTCCATCGATAACATCCTTGGTTATTTCATGGAGCATATTCACATTATTGAAATAAAAAACCCCAAATCAAAACCAACATAGTTTTGTATCAAATGTGAAATTGCGCTTGGGTTAATGTTATAAGGACATCTCTGGACTCCTTAATAGAGCATCCTCTACTCGTCCTCCCTTTGTTGAACATTAAAACTATAGTAAAAGGATTGTCAACATTTATCAAGTGATTGCTCCAAGCCAGGCACCGCTCAGCTAAGTGCTTTATATGCATTCCATGTTTAATTCAAAAACAGTTCTAAGCAGTTCTATGAAGTAGGTACCATTTTGCTGATGAAGAAACTTGAGGTTTTAGAGAGTTTCTATGAGAAGCCTATATCCATGCAGTTTGTTAAGTGGCAGGCCTGGTGTCTGACATAGACTTAAAAGAAAATCTACTTTGGGCATCTGGATGGCTCAGTCGTTGGGGATCTGACTTTGGCTCAGGTCGTGATCAAGTGGTTGGTGAGTTTGAGTCCCACATTGGCTGGTCTCCAGCCTCGCTTCAGGTGAGCTCGCACCCTGCTTTGGGTGATCTTGAGCCCCGTTTCGGGTAAAAACAGGAGCCCTACTTTGGGTGAGCCCTGCTTCTCTCTCCCTCTCTCTCTCTGCACCTCACTCACTTGTGCCCTCTCTCTCTCTCTCAAAAAAAATCTACTTTGCAGTACTGTCACAGAAGCAATGAAGGGACAGCAGGAGAGTTTGAAACTTGGAGATAGCAGTTGAATGACTACAGCTTTGAAAAGGAGAACCCCTATATTTAAGGAACAGTAGAGCACAGGAAAAGACAGTAGAAGTCCAGCACTGGAGTCAAACTGTGTGGGTTTGTATTCTGGCTCCACCATATTTACTGGCTGGTTGACTTTGGCAAGTTGCTTAACCTTCTGTGCCTCAGTTTCCCCTTCTGTTAAAAGAAGATCCAATTAATGAGGTATGAGGATCTAATGAGGTGACACAAAGCATTTAAACCAGTGCCTGACAAAGTAAACCCTGAAAAAAGGTGTAAGTCATTATTGCCCATTAATACTGAATTTTATCTGTGTTTTGAAATAGAGTATGTGGCATGTGCAGTGCTAAGTAAACAGTATAAAACAATTTATTTTGTGTTTCCTAATGCATATATTACTTATTGAATGACCCCCTAGGTGTATTGGAGAATGTGTTGATAGCAATATCATAACACCAATATAAAAATGCATTTTTGTTTTAAAAAATGAAAAACACTTCCCAGGACGATAAAATTTTAAAAGTTTGTACCAGATTTATATTTTACTTTGATTTAAAGGATATTGCCACTCTGTGGAAGAATTTTCAGTCCAGGTATGTTCCTGTAGATGTTATGACTTTTCAAAGCTTATACTATTTATGTTATAAAATTATTAATATCTTGTAGCTCAGCAGAAACAGTAATATAACATAATGAGAAAAGTTGCATCTCCGCTCCTGATACTCTTAATAAACACATTATTCATTTTTTATTCAATTTAACTGCAAAGAGCTATATTGAAAACATTGCCAAAGGGTACGTTTCTATTTTAGGGTGACAGGGAAATAACTCCTGAAGACTCTCAGAAGTGAGAAGCAAGATATAAATTGTACAGTAGATGGAAAAACATAAAAGATTCTGATCTCTATGAATAACTGTATTTCCCAGAGGAGTAAACATTAATGACTTTAATTAGATTATAATTGCTCATGAGAGCGAGTTCTTGCAAGAGATAAAAATACCTGACAATGCATTATGACTGAACGTTCTTGTCGGTGCCCTAGAGCAGATTAATGGCAGTGCCATTTGGAGGCGGGGCATTCCCTAAATGTAAACTAAGCCCTTAATCAGTGCCGACATGATGAAAAGCCACTCTTCTAATTAGGTCAAATTCGATTCAATCTTGACAGTTTTGCATCACGTTGGGATTTAAGACAGGACTGTATCTGTGGAAGGCTCTAGAAAGTTATTTCTTATGAATGTTTCTTATTTCACAAATGATATAAACAAATGAGAATTTGTGTGTGTGTGTGAAGGGGTAGGGGGAGTAGTATAACTTCATTTACTTGGAGGAACTGTCTTGACATAATCTGGTTTGGCCTTAGATTTAGGAATTTCCTTCTATTTCTTGGGCACAGTGTTGGAGTCTATTTTCTCCTTTAGTCACCCTTGGTCCAGGGGACTGTTAAGAATAGATGTACTTTGCAGTTTCCTTAGGTATTAAAATGACTCAGTCACAGGCTACAAATTTTAATCAAGGATTTTCAGGTTATTGCAAGAGCAGATAATATTTATTGACATGCCAAGTTACTAAGTTTTTAAAAATGATTTCTTAATTTATCTTGTTTTTGATACTTAAAAAAAATTTTTTTTAATGTTTAGAGAGAGAGAGTCAGAGCATGAGTGGGGGAGGGGCAGAGAGAGACACATACAGAATCCAGAACAGACTCCAGGCTCTGAGCTGTCAGCACAGAGCCCGATGCAGGGCTTGAACTCATGAACCACGAGACACGACCTGAGTTGGACGCTCAATCGACTGAGCCACCTAGGCACCCCTCATGGATTATGTTTTTAAATCCTTCTAGTAGTCTGAGCCTGGGCTAACCATTTTGCATAATGGAATTCACTGAGATTTTGTAATGAATCTGTCACTGGACTTAACCGTATCTCACTATGCTGAGCCCAGTTTCCTGTGATACCTTTCACAGCTTATTAAGTTCTTCCAAAGCCGCAGATTCCATGTTCAACACAAATCAGTCAGGTAATAGAAGTCAGTGAGGCAGATGAGGGGAGGGTGTGGTGGATTGGAGGTACAGCCTCTGTCTGGTAGGGACCGCAGATACTCGGCCATACGGTTTGTGGTGCCCACTGGACCTCATGAGTAAAAAGATCTGGAAAGATCTTTACTTTTATGTAAAGTCTTTGAGGGTTAAATGTTAGCAATTAATTATATGTGCTGCCGAAGCAAGCACTGTTAGCAATTAATTAAAAGAAGAACTTAGTAAACCAATTATACCAGTGTCTGCTATCCTTCTATGACATCTGTATAAGAAATTTGAAAAAAACCAAAACAACCCACCTTAAACCTATCAATCTCTGTTATATTCCTTTGCCACACTACAGACCAGAGCTGAAATGCATTTGAAGAGAAGCTATCCAAACCAACATATTGGTCTAGCATCATATTCTACTATGCATTTTACTTCCGGGTATTTTCTAAGATTAATGCAGTTGTACTTCAGTTACCTATGTTTTTATGTGACGAACAGTACAATACAGTAGTGATAATGAGCCACATTCAAAGAGGAAGGATAAGCGAGAAATTTATCCCATTGATGAATATGTGGTTCTCCTGTTTATTTAAACCTTTGAGCGTCCATGCTGCTGGGTAGATTAAGGAACAGATGGGGGAGTTGTGATTTAATAGCACAGGGTTTCAGTGCCAATTCTGCCTCTGACTCCAGGTGCCCCTTGGCAAAAAAAGTCATTCTGTGCTGTAGTCTCCTGTTTCGAAAAGCCGCACAAAACAATTAAGACACAGTGCAAATACAAAATGGTATCTGAAAGCTTTTAAATCGTAGAGGATGTAATTTTGGATAAACCAATTTTTAGTATCATAAAAAGGATTTTACATACAGCTAATATGGGTGTGTGTACATAGAGAAAGGCAGACACACAGTCCTAATATCCGTGAAAATCCATCTCAATTTGGAATGAAATTCTGCACCATGAATGTCTGACATGAATGTCTGACATAGACTTAAGAGGGCAAAAAGGAAATAATATAAAGGTCATGGTGAAGTTCAAAATTGAAAATGAATCAACAAGCAATGGGAGTAAATGAAGAATAAATTAACTTAGATAAAAGTAGACGATACTGGCTAGTTGTTGGTAACGTATATTTTAGTTATTTCCAGAATTAAGAGATCAACTGTTTATTAAAAGCAGTTATCTCCTTTCAAGTCAATAGTGTCTACCTGTACTTTACTGATTGATTAATATTAATTTTGTAACATGTGACCTTGGAATAAAGTTCTTTTTTTTTTTTTTCTCACCTACTGTGAGACCAGATATAAGTCAAATACAAGACCCACTTTAATTGGTTTGGCAGTGCGAATAAACATGGCATTTAAGGGTTTGGCCTGAGAGCTCTGGGCTTGAATCCCAATTCTGCTTCCTCTGATGTAGGTACCGTTGGGAAAATACTTCACTTTCCAACCCTCAGTGTCCTTATCCACAACTGAAGACAACAATATTATTTCTATCAGGGGGGTCATTGCAATGTTTATAGAAAGTAGTCGATGTTTCTGTGTTTACAACAGCACCAGGCACATACAAATGCTTAGGAAGTGGTGGCTGTGGTTACTGTTACAAAGTAAGTGACCCCACCGATCCAGATCCATTCTAGTAAGTACAATGGGAAGGATTTTATCTTGATTAGTTTCCTCAGTGAGCAGTAATAGAAACAAGGTAAAGAACTGACAAACTGTTGGAAAATACTGTCAAAAGGACATGCAGGATATGCATTATTTAGCAAGGAATAGAAAGTGTGGTATGTGTCGTGGTATTTTAAATTATTTTATTAAAAAAAATTTCTTTAAGTTTATTTCTTTATTTTGAGAGAGCCAGAGACTGCATGAATGGAGGAGGGGTAGTGACAGAGGGAGAGAGAGAATCTCAAGCAGGCTCCCCACTACCAGCACAGAGCCTGACACAGGACTTGAACTCACAAAACCGCAAGATCATGACCTGAACTGAAACCAAGAGTCAGATGCTTAACTGAGCCATCCAGGTGCCCCTGTATCCTAGTATTTTAAATAAAATTAAAGAGGATTTGAAGAAGTATTAAAAAGATACTTCTATTTGTTTGCAGAGTGATTCAAAAGACTCACACACACATAGCTTGTATTAGGAGATATCTGGAATAAAACTGAAACCTGATATGACACACGGAAATGAAACTATGTGATAATTTTAAGAACTTGTTTCTCTGGAGAGTTTGTAGTTCATATTTCTTTGGTGGATTGTAGACCTTGAAGGTTGTTATTGTTAACCTTAAGGTTAATAATTCCCCCAATATTTTATTTTTGTCCAATGGCAAAAGTAATATATTCAATATAAAATTTGAATAAGAATAGAGATGCTATTGAAAAATAATGGCTTGTGGATTAGAGTTAACAATTACTGTGGCATTTCCCCAGTGCCATTAAAAAAATAATAATTAGCAGTTGCACTTTCCACTTAGAATAACGTGAGCAATTCTTGGACTCCCACAAAGTTTTAAACTTTAGTCTTTATGGAAACATAAAAAGGAAACAAAGGCCGCTTGGCAGTAGGATGGTTATAAATTCACAGTGCATAGTTTGCATAACTAAATGTTTTCAAGCTGAGATTTGATAAAATGGTCTCTGGGACAGAGATCAGCAGTTTCTGTAAGTAGATTTGGCTAACAGTTTAATGTAGAAATATATGGTAACAGACTACACAGTCTGGACTATAACTTGGAAACAAATTCCAAGTCCAAAGCAATTTGAAGTTCACAACTAGATATTTTTGATATCATTGAAGAGCATACTTTATGAAAGAATCGAGGAAAGTAACCGCATAGGCATGTATTTTTGTGTTTCTGTAGGGGAGCTTCTTATCAGAGAACTTCAGTGGGTCCATAGGCAAGACCACATTTAAAATGGCTGACATGCTTTGTGGAATGATGCATTATTATTTCAAATTATCTATGTGAGAAGGGGAAAGTATTGGATCCTAAGAGTAACTTAAATGTACAAAAGATGTATTAGATACGACAACACAATTGAAATAGAGCGTTTTAGCAAACTGAAGGGGTTAGACAAGTTATAGGACTAGGAACGTCTGTAAAAATCTATGAAACATATCTATGGATAGAATTTGATTGACGGATAGAATAGTTGGTTGTAGAAAACTTGAAACATGTTGAGTAGTCAACATTTATTGAGTACCTTTTACTATGTACCGAGAGGAAGGAAATGAAAAGAGTTGGCAAGAGGTAGACCAAGAGGTCAGTATAATCTATGGGTGGGAGTGAAATCACCATGCGGAAGCATCTGAGGGCCTGCCATTTTGAATAAGGCTGAAGTTGCCAAACCAGTGGTAAAGAATGACTGTCAGCCAGTTGGTACTTACCCAGGCACTTGTTCTTATCAGCCTGAAAATATTGAAAAATATTAAATTCTAGAAGTGAATATGGATGTGTTTTTTTTTAAAAAAATTTTTTTTTAACGTTTATTTATTTTTGGGACAGAGAGAGACAGAGCATGAACGGGGGAGGGGCAGAGAGAGAGGGAGACACAGAATTGGAAACAGGCTCCAGGCTCCGAGCCATCAGCCCAGAGCCTGACGCGGGGCTCGAACTCACGGACCGCGAGATCGTGACCTGGCTGAAGTCGGACGCTTAACCGACTGCGCCACCCAGGCTCCCCTAGATGTGTTTTAAGATGACTATTTACCACCCCCTTTGCCTTTTTTTGGTCTCTGTTCTAAATGGTCCAAGGACTACCTTCATGTACCACCTTAATATCTATATGATAAAAATTTTTTAAATGACTTTTTCACTAAGGAAAGTTTGTATAATTTTTATAAATTGGAGAACCAGTATCACCAGTCATAAATGCTTCATAACTTCACTTAAAAGTGAAAACGAAGGAAAAGAAGTATTAAAATCTGGCTAACTACTGTGCCTTGTGGAAGGCTCTCATTCTGAGGCATACTTGCTCTTTGTTAATACAAACATAAAAAATGCCCATATTCTTTTACCCAGCAAATATAACTTCTATGAATATATACTGGAGATTTGTTTATGACTGTACCGAGTGACCTATGTACAGGTTATCTATTGAAGCACTATTTGACCTACCAAAAGATGAGAATAAAGTGCTTACTGATAGTGCTTAGTAAAATGTTATGATGCATCCACACAATAGAATATAATGGAGCTGTGGAAGATTTTATGTAGAGTGGACTGTTATGTGAAAAAAGATTCATTTGGAATATACACCTATACACACAGATCTTTATACACTTTATATTATATATTTTATGTATTATTTATTGTATATGTTATTTATTATATACATTGTTTATCTACTATTGTTTATTATATGTATAGAATATCTCTAGAAAGGTGTATTAGAAAATTGTGACAGTGGTTGTGTCCTGTGGGGAGAAAAGGGTGGGCTCAGAGTGGAGCAGAAGGAATCCTTACTTTTCACTGTTTATCCTTCTGGATACTTTAAATCACAGAATAGCAGTTAAAGAGCATAAGCTCACTTGCCTGGGTTCAAATCCTGGTTCTGCCGCTTACTAGCTGTGTCACCTTGAACAAGCTACTTAGTTTCTCTCCATCTCTATTTTTTAATCTATAGAATGGTGATATTAATTGTATTTACCTCATAGAATTATACTGAAGATGAAATAAAATATGTGAAAAGTGTTTAGAATAGTGCCTGGCATTTGGCAAGACTATATGAACATTTGCAGTTATTTTTATTGTTGTTCCATATGCTTATTTGATCAATTAAAAAAAACAACTACTTTTTTTTGAAGAGCTTTCTCTAGCAAGAATTGATAGGCTTTCTATACATGATAATCAGAAGGAATTAAATGAGCCAAAAGGATAATAGCTGCCTCAGTCTCATGTTTAGTGTTAGGTCTGCATAGTTCCTAAAACCACCTTTGCTTTTATTAAAAAAATTTTTTTAAATGTTTATTTATATTTGAGAGAGAGAGAGAGAGAGAGAGAGAGAGAGAGAGAGAGAGAGAGAGATTCATTGTGCCAGTGGGGCAGGGGCAGAGGGAGACGGAGACAGAATCCAAAGCAGGCTCCAGGCTCTGAGCTGTCAGCACAGAGCCGAAGCTGGGCTTGAACTCACAAGCTGTGAGGTCATGACCTGAGCCAAAGTCAGATGCTTAACCGACTGAGCCACCCAAGCACCCCTGCTTTTGTTTTATTTTTTAAATCTCACTATAGGAACCAAATACTGATGAATATCCTTTCTGCATAGATTTGTCTTGTGTTCCATTTCTGAACACCTGGCTGTGAGGGTTTGTTTGTTTGTTTAAGTAGGGCCTCATGCCTAGCACTGAACTCACGACCCTGATATCATGAGCTGTGGTCAGGAGTTGAACACTTAACTGCCTGAGCTACCTAGGTGCCTCTGACTATTTTTGTTATTTGCGCTTTTTTTTTTTTTTTTGTCAGCTAGCGTTCTCCACATTTTCTATTCTAGTGCTTTTTACCCTTATGATGAGGGACCATTGGAAGCTCATGAAATCAATTTAGTAGGTTAAAGAAATAGAAAAGAATAGAATAGAAAACACCAAGAATATTTACTTCACAGTAAAGCAAAGTACTGTTTTGTGAAATTTTGCCTCCTCCCCCTCCAAAAAAAAGTGTGAACATCATCACCTACTTCTGAAAACCCAGTGGCAATTTCCCAATGTCCATGAGGATGATTATGTAAATTTCTAGCGTTGTGTGTTGGAGGGCGAAAGTCTTACCGAACCAGGAACCCCTGGAGCAAGTTGGAATCTCCCATAATCCTGCACCTGACACAACCATCCGGAACCCTAAACAGTCTTAGTGGCTCAAGCATCCTAGCAGCCTCAGGAAGTAAGGGGAGAGTGGGGGATGGATCAGAATGTATCAACCAGAGGTTTGGGTCAATTGGAAATAGGAAACTAAAGACCCAGAAGCTACATAAATTGATTGGTTCACTCCTGAAATGAAAATAGGCCAATTAGCCCGGCATGTTCTCTAGTTTTCATATGTTCTCAGTTTTAATTTGGCAATCTAATCTATTTTATTGTCTTCTGTAGAATATCAAAATATCAGATAATGTTAGAATTTCTTGTCATATGTTTTTGTTTTCATTCATTCATTCATTCATTCATTCAAGTTTGTATTTAAATTCCAGTTAATGCAGTGTAACATTAGTTTCAGGTGCAGAATTTAGTGATTCATCACTTTTATGTAACACCTGGTGCTCATCACAAGTGCCCTCCTTGATCCCCGTCACCTATTTAACCCATCCTCCTGCCCACCTCCTTTCTAGCAACCGTCAATGTGTTTTCTGTAGTTAAGAGTCGACTTCATGGTTTGCCTCTTTCTTTTTACCTGCCCCCCACCCATGTTCATCTGTTTTGTTTTTTAAAATTTAACTACTTAAAAATGTTGATGCATTTAAACATTTCTTATATTCTTTTGTGTGTTATATTCAGTTTCCTCTGTGTGAAAATGTGCATTCCCCTCCTAATTACAAGAAAAATTAGAGACTTTAAAGAACAGACAAAAAGAAAGAAAACAAAATTATATAATAGATGCTACCAGTGAGATTAGGAAATTTAGAGAAGGAAAAGGAAGCAAAGTAAAATTTACCCATAATGTCACCACTCACCAATAAATACTGTTTGTGTGTGTGTGTGTGTGTGTGTATTTCCTATTAGTGCATGTACATAAGTGCTTGTACATGTGTGTAGGTCGTTTTCATTTTTTTTTTTTTGCTAGTATTAACAGCACATTGACGAGTAGCCAAATGTATAAATCTTCACCTGTATATTGGGCAAAAGGAAATGACCTTTTGAATTCTAAAGATTGTTTTTATACATTGCCAAATCTCTTTCCAGGAAGCGTGTATAATTTACACGCTCATCAGTTGTGCCAACAGTGTAGTCTATTTGAGCAGATTCTCATCAGCATTGGACATTAATAATCATTTGAATATTGGCTAATATGATGGCAAAAAACTCGCCTCATTAATCTTTTACTTTTTTTGGCCATTAGAAAGGTTGAATTTAAAGTGAATTTGTTAAACCACCCTAAAATTTGTATGGAACCACAAAAGACCCCTAAGAGCCAAAGAAATCTTGGAAAAAAAAAAAAAAGCAAAGTTAAAGGAACCACAATTCCAGACTTCAAGTTATATTACAAAGCTGTAGTAAACAAAACAATATGGTACTGGCACAATAATGGACACATAGAAAACCCAGAAATGAACCTACCACTATATTGTAAGTTAATCTTTGACAAACAGGAAAGAATATCCAATGGGAAAAAGTCTCTTCAACAAATGGTGTTGGGAAAACTGGACAGCAACATGCAAAAGAATGAACCTAGACTACTTTCTTTTCACCATACACAAAAATAAATTCAAAATGGGTTAAAGACTTAAATGTGAGACCTGCAACCATAAAAATCCTAGAAGGGAACATAGGCAGTAGCAACTTCTTTCTAGGTATGTCTCTTGAGACAAGGGAAATAAAAGCAAAAATGAACTGTTGAGACTACATCAAAATAAAAAAAGCTTCTACACAGCGAAGGAAACAATCACTAAAACTAAAAGGCAAACTGTGGAATGAGAGAAGCTATTTGCAAATGACATATCCAATAAAGGCTCAGTATCCAAAATATATAAAGAGCTTATAAAACTCAGCACACAAAAAACAAATAATGCAATTAAAAAATGGGCAGAAGACATGAAGAGACATTTCTCCAAAGAAGACATACAGATGGCCAACAGACATGTGAAAAGATACTCAACATCACTGGTCATCAGGGAAATGCAAATCAAAACTGCAATGTGATACCATCTCACACCTGTCAGAATGGTTAAAATTAACAACACAAGAAACAATAAGATGTGGAGAAAGGGGGACCTTCTTGCATTGTTGGTGGGAATGCAAACTGGCAAACCATTCTGGAAAACAGTATGGAGTTTCCTTAAAAAGTTAAAAATAGAAGTACCCTACCATCCAGCAATTGAACCATTGAATGTTTGCCCAAGAATATAAAAATACTAATTTCAAAGGGATACATGCACCCCTATGTTTATTGCAGCATTATTTACATTAGCCAAACTATAGAAGCAACCCAAGCAATTCATTGGTAGATGAATGGATAAAGATCAGGTGAGATACACACACACACACACACACACACACACACACACACACGGAGGAATATTACTCAGCCATAAAAAAGAATGAAACTTTGCCCTTTGCAACAATCTGGATGGAATTAGAGAGTATTATCTAAGTGAAATAAGTCAGTAAGAGACAAACACCATATGATTTCACTCATTTGTGAAATTTAAAAACCAAAATAAATGAACAAAGGAGAAAATGAGAGGGAGGCAAACCAAGAAACAGACTCTTTACTATAGAGAACAAACTGATGTTTGCCAGAGAGGAGGTGGGTGGGGGATGGGTGAAATAGGTGATGGGGTTTAAGGAGGGCTCTTGTGATGAGCACTGGGTGTTGTATGGGAGTGTCTAATCACTACACTGTATACCTGAAACTAATATTACACTGTATATTAGCTAACTGGAATTTAAATCACAACTGAAAACTGAAACAGTAATAACAACGAAATGTATTTGTTAGTTTTATTTCTCTTGTGATTGTCTGTTTATGTCTCTTGTATAATTGACATTAGCACAACATTATTAATTAAACTTCAGCCTCTATTTGGATTTCCCCAGTTTTTCCAGTGTTTCCATGTTTTTCTTTTTCTCTTGTTTTGCTTGTCACAGCTTCTTGGTAAACTTGAGGACCACTTTAAAACTTTTTAGGAAACGTCTTCCTGAGGTTTTGATTCGAATTTTATAAACACGTAGATCAATATGTTAAGATTAACATCTTTGTGATACTAAGGTTTCTAATCCAGGACCATGGTGTCTATTTCAGTAACTAAGGGTTTCCGAAGCACTCTCTAGCCTTGCCATAAGCTATTCACTTCCCATTTTCAGTTTCTCCAATTATGTCTTTGGATTTGTTCAATACCTCTTTCATGTCTCACTAACATTTTATAGTTCTCTTCATTTAGGAGCTGCACATTTTGTGTTAAAGTTATTTCTGGGTAACTAAAAGTTTAGGTAGATAATTTCTCTCTACACATTATGATGATTTTGCTTTCTCCATTTAGATATCTGTACCTCTTATTTCTTCATTATGTTTTATTGACTTGCCTAGAATTTACAAGGTAATAGAATATAACAGAAATAACAAATAATAGAAAATGGTGATCTTATAATGCTCTTATAAAGATGAAAATGGTGATTTTATAATGCCCTGGGATATAGGAGGAGAACCAGAGAATGTGATGTTTTTGTAGGTCAAATGAAGAAAGAGTTCTGGGAAGAAAGGAAGGATAGACAGTGTGCAACACTGTTTATAGTTTAAATAGAAAGTGAAAGAAAATTATTCTTTGGGCTTATCAATTTGGAGGTCACAGGTAAATTTTGGTGGCATGTACGGGGCAATGGCCTGACTGGAGTGCTATAAGAGAAGAGAAGAGAGAATTTGGAGACACCAAGTATAGACAAGAATTTCTAGGAGTTTGCTTAAAGGGACAAGAGAAATAGGATTGTATCCAGTGAATAATGTGAGAACAAATATTATATTTTTTAGGTGGGGGAGGAATATGAAGATGGGGGATATAGCAAGTTTGTATGTTGATAGAAATAACCCAGGAGGGAGACAAAAGAGATGCAGGGAAAAGAAGGAAGAATCACTGGAGAAATATCTTGGGGGGCCATGCATGTGATTTACAAGCGTAGGGGCTCGCCATCGATAGGAGTTGGATAGTTCATCTGGGAAGTCAGAGTTTATGGACATAGATGTTGGTAGGTAGGTAAATATGGTGGGAGCAGTTTGTGCAAGTTCTTTTCTGATTCTTTCTGTTTTTTCATTCAGCTAAGTATGAGGACAGGCAGGAGGTGGTATAATTTGAAGCAAGAACAGAAGATGTGAAGTCGAGGGCTAGGAAAGTAGGGAAGCAGATAAGCAATGGGCATGAGGTATTATTAGTTCATTCCATGGAGGGCCTTCTGGAGTTAGTGGGAAGGAACTTAAATTGAGCCTGGTAAGTTTGGTTGAGTGATTTTCTCTATCACCTTTCAGATGCACAAGACAGTGGCAGCATTAATGCGTTTACTCAAGGTTGGAGATTTTCCAGGCAATAAAATAAAACAAAAGGGCAAAGGAGTGATTGGCGATGTAATTTAAGGTAAGGGGAGAAATGAGAACATGAGGGGGTTGAAAGTGAAAAGGATTAATGGATTCTCAGTTGATCAACAAATCAAATGATCAACTATGTCTTTGTTTTTTATTCTGTTTGGAATATATGTTGAAATATGAGGGTGATCAAAGTTCTCAGGCCACTGCTTAGACAGAATATCAGTCACTCAGTAAAGGACCTCTGTCTAGTTCTGTTTGATGAGGACTTGGGTCTATGAACTGGACTCAGGCAATATAGTCCCTAGTTTTAACATTTGAACCCATAGAACTAATGTCTCACAAGGGAAATAAATCTGGAAATTCATCTCTGAATGATAAACTATTTTAAAAAGGTTTCAGAATAACATATTAAGAAACAAATCTCACACATGATCAATGAGTAGTGTATACATTTCAGCTGTCCAAGAGAAAAGAGAGGCTTTGAGTGAAGAAAGTCTGAAACAGAAATAAATGTAGAGGGGCACCTGGGTGGCTCGGTTAGTTGAGCAGCCAACTCTTGATTTTGGCTCGGGTCATGATCTCACAGTTCATGAGTTTGAGCACGATGTTGGGCTTCACACTGGGCATGGAGCTTCCTTGAGATCCTTTCTCCCTCTCCCTCTCCCTCTCTCTCCCTCTCTCTCTCTCCCTCCCTCCCTCCCTCTGTCTCCCTCTGTCCCCCTCTGTCTCCCTCTGTCTCCCTCTCTATCCCTCTCCCTCTGTCTCCCTCTCTATCCCTCTCCCTCTGTCTCCCTCTCTTTCCCTCTCCCCTTTTACCCTCCCCCATTCACACACTCTTAAATAAATAAACATAAATAAATAAATAAATAAATGTAGAACATTAGAAAGAACAGAAAAATCAGTCTTTGGAAAATAAGAAGCAGAGGTAAGTGTGCTCTATATATTTGTATTTGGATCTGTATGTCCTTGTGTTAGGTAGGTAAGAAGAGGTTGACCAAGGGTATATGTAGGGGTGGTGAAATGATCAGCCAGGGCAAACAGAGTGGGTAGAAATCCATCCTACAGGGGATCTTGTAAGAACTCAGGCTACCTTCTCATTCAATTAGGTTTACCCCTGGGAGGGTGGAGGCAATAAGATGAAAAAGGGGGATGTGTTTCAACAGGGTGTTACCCAGTATATCTTGTGTATATCTCATAACCTCACAAAGAGAGAATTAACATTTGGGAGCTAGCCAGAAGATAGAATTACATATTTTTTCTTTATCTTCCTGAAGAAAGAAAGTTTCCTAGCTTTGCTAGATTTTGTGGAATTTTAATTAAGATACCAGGCGTCTCAGACATAATTTTCAGGCAGCTTCTGGTAACAGTATCAATCTAGATGTTGAACTCAGCATAGTCAAGCCCATTTCTATTGACTGTAATACCTGTTTACTTTCAGTGCTTATGTTCTGCAAAAACAAAGACATGATCAATAATTATGGTAAAATACTTTAGTTTTGAATGTCATTGGGTCTACTGAATAATAAAAAAGTTATCTAATAATTGGAATTATTTCTAATAGGAGGCCTCCCCACCCTATCTTCCCTAGTACTTTTAGTCTGGTGAACTTTCTAGAATGCATATAAAACATGCTGCTAAATATTTCTGTCTTTAAGCTTTGATCTGGTAATTTTTTGGTATTGTATATGGAATCTAACTAGCAAGCTATTTGTATTTTATGGCTTTAACATTGAACTTAAATTTTTTAAAAAATATTTATTCATTTTTGAGAGAAAGAGACAGAGCGTGAGTGGGGGAAAGGGGGGAGCAGAGAGAGACACACACACAGAATCTGAATCAGGCTCCAGGCTCCAAGCTGTCAGCACAGAGCCAAATGCAGGGCTGGAACTCAAGAACCACAAGATCATGAGCTGAGCTGAAGTCGGACGCTCAACTGACTGAGCCACCCAGACATCCCAACATTGAACTTTTATTTTTAGCATAGTTTTTTTTTTTGGGGGGGGAGGTAATTTTAAGTAGAAAATTAGTAAAGAGACCTTCAATTATCTATACATGCTTAAACATTTTAAGGGGAAGTTGATGTATAAAACAAAATAGATGGTATATTTCTCCAGGAAAGTTGTACACCTTTTATGTTTTAGATTCTGAAATGTATCATCAAGCTGAAATAATGGAAAATTACACTTAAAATATAGATGCATTTTTCCAGGTGTGATTGATTGCAATTTTAGGTAAAGGCCAAATACTACTTAGGAAAAAACAATCCCTTCCCTGAAAGGTTTTATAATATGCTTATTTGCAGTCTTATTCAACTGTCTTAAACACAAGAAGAAAAATATAAATCAAGCTCTATTTAAGTATATGAAATGCAGTAGCAACAAATACAATTCTAGAAAAGTGACAGTAGACAAACTGTTGTCACACAGTTTCAGGAGAAATATGTGGGTAGGCAAGTTATGGACAGAATTTTAAAAATGTAGTGGATTTTCCTGGGCAATCACATTGCCAAATATTGCTGAGTCAAATACATTTCCTAGTATGCTTTTACTTTCTGTTTATTCCCCTTTCTTCAATTTATGAAATTTTTAGAACGAGGTGTAAATGTTGTAAGGATACCTTCAAGCTAGATATTGTTTTCAATAGTGTCTAAAGGTGAATGGAATTTGAATTCCCTCATTCCGTTTCTATGTTCAGTGATACCAAGTTTGACCAGGGCAAGACGGGGCAGCCTTGGGCTTCCATCAAGCTGGCCTTATTCCTGAATCTGTTTGATGGCTTGTGATGGCTGAAATGCTGGCCTGACTTATGTGCTTCTCATTTCAATGAAAGTTTTCCAAAATATTTGTTGTAGTCTGATTTTATTTAAATAACCCCCAAATATTTATTAAATAAGTCATTACTATACATCACAGAGGGATCTCAAAGTCACATACTAAAAAGTCATTTTGAGAATAATCACATTGGAAGGTTCTATGTTCATGTTAGTGTTGCTGAAATCATTCTTAGAATTGTGTGTATGTATTCATGTGTGTAATTATTTTTTGAGTAGATTCATTGTGGCAAATATTTATTCTGAGGATGGGGTTTTTTGTTTTTATTCTTTTTAATATAACTTTTCCTTCCTCTAATTGTAGGAATTTACACAAAAATATTGCAAAGTGATAATCTTTCATATTGCTTGAAAAAATATTTGAAATGCAAAGAAACCCACATTCTAATTAAAATGTTAAAAATTAAAAACAAGGAGAGAATACTAAAAGCAGTAGGAGAAAAACAACTTTTTATGTACAAGGGGACCCTTTCCCCATAAGCCAACCAGCAGATTTTTCAGCAGAAACTTTGTAGGCTAGAAGGGGGTAGCATGATATATTTCAAGATACTGAAGAAAAAAATTGCCAACCAAGAATAGTCTGTCTGGCAAAATTATCATTCGGTTGTGAGAAGAGACAGAGAGTTTTTCAGACAAGCCAGAGCTAAAGGAGTTCCTTACCACTAAACTGGCCTTACAAGCAATGCTATAGGGCCTTTGTTAAGCTGATAAGAAAGGCTCTAATTAGTCATAAGAACACATATCAAAGAATAAATCTCACTGGAAAGGTAAATATATAGTAAAGATATTGTATTAATCATTTATAAAGTTAGTATAAAGGTTAAAACACAAAAGTAGTAAAAATAACTGTGATTACAGTAATAGCAGGTACACAAAATAAAAAGATACAAAATGTGACATCAAAAATATAAAACTTGGTGGAGGGGGAGGTGAGAGTATTAATGATCTTTACAATGGAATCAAACTTAATTTGTTATCAACTTAAGATAGACTGTTATAGATATGAGTTGTTATATGTAAACCTCATGGAAACCATACAGCAAAAAACTATAGTAAATACATACAAGATAAAGAGAAGGGAACATAAGCATACCACTAAAGAAAGCCATCAAACCACAAAAGAAAACAAGAGAAGAAGAAAGGAACAGAGAAGAACTACAAAAACAGAAAACATTTAACAAGATGACAGTAAGGACATACGTATCAATAATTACTTTAAATGTAGATGGACTCTGTTCTCCAACCAAAAGACATAGAGTGGCTGAATGGATAAAAAATGACACCCATCTATATACTGCCTACAAGAGACTCACTATAAAAAGAAATTTTTTTTAACGTTTATTTATTTTTGAGAGAGAGAGAGACAGAACGCGAGAGGGGGAGGGCAGAGAGAGAGGGAGACACAGAATCGGAAGGAGTCTTCAGGCTCTGAGCTGTCAGCACAGAGCCCAACGTGGGGCTCGAACTCATGAGCCGTGAGATCATCACCTGAGCCGATGTCAGATGCTCAACCGACTGAGCCACCCAGGCGCCCTAAGAGACTCTAGTTTTAAGGACACACATCCTGAGAGTGAAGGGATGGGAAAAGCTATTCCATGCAAATAGAAGCCAAAAGAAAGTTGGAGTAGCTATACTTAGACAAAAAAGACTTGAAAACAGAGACTGTAGTAACAGACAATGCAGGGAATTACATAATGACAAAGGGGTCAGTCTAAAAAGGTGATATAACGTTTGTAAATATTTACATACCCGTCATAGGAGCACCTGAAGATATGAAGCAAATATGAACAGACCTAAAGGGAGAGATAGACAACAATACAATAATAGTAGGGAACTTTAATACCCTACTTGTATCTATTCAGACAGAAGAACAATAAGGAAACATCAGCCTTAAATGGCATGTTGGACCAGATGGACTTAGATATATATATAAGAACATTCCATCCAAAAGCAAAAAAATACACATTCTTCTTACGTGCACAAGGAACATTTTCAAGATAGATAATAATAAAGTTAGGAGGACTGAAATCATACCAAACATTTTTTTTTCCAACCACAAAGTTATGAAACTAAAGTGTATATTAAACTGGAAAATTCACAAATACATGGAGGTTAAACAACATGCTACTGAACAACTTATGGGTCAAAGAAGAAATCAAAGGAGAAAGAAAAAAAATACCTTCAGACAAACGAAAATGGAAATACAACATACCAAAATTTATGGGATGCACAGAAAGCAGTTTTAAGAGGGAAGTTCATAGCAATCAATGCCTACCTCAAAGAACAAGAGAAGTCTCAAAAAACTTAACTTTATACCTCAAGGAACTAGAAAAAGAACAAATGAGATACAAAGTTTGTAGAAGGAAGGAGATAAAAAAGATTAGAGCAGAAATAAATGAAATAGAGACTACAAAGACAATAGAAAAGGTGAGTGAAGCTAAGAGCTGGTTCTTTGAAAAGGTAAACAAAATTGACAGACTTTTAGCTAGACTCACCAAGAAAAAAAGAGTGTGGATTCAAATAAGTAAAATCAGAAATGAAAGAGATTTACAACTGATACCATAGAAACAGAAAGGATCGTGAGTCTACTATGAGCAATTATATGGTAACACTGGACACCTAAAAGAAATGGATAAATTCCTAGAGATATACAACCTACCAGGACCGAGTCATGATGAAATTGAAAAATCTGAACTGGGGCGCCTGGGTGGCGCAGTCGGTTAAGTGTCCGACTTCAGCCAGGTCACGATCTCGCGGTCCGTGAGTTGGAGCCCCGCGTCGGGCTCTGGGCTGATGGCTCAGAGCCTGGAGCCTGTTTCCAATTCTGTGTCTCCCTCTCTCTCTGCCCCTCCCCCGTTCATGCTCGGTCTCTCTCTGTCCCAAAAATAAATAAACGTTGAAAAAAAAAATTAAAAAAAAAAAAGAAAGAAAATCTGAACAGACCGATTGCTAGTATGGAGATTTAATCAAATTAAAAAACCTCCAATCAAAAGTCCAGCACCAGACAGCTTCACTGGTGAATTCTACCATTCAAAGAAGGATTAATAGCAATCCTTTTCAAACTCTTCAAAAAATAAAAATAAAAAAGGAAGTAACTCTTCCAAACCCATTTTATGAGGCCAGCATTACCTTGATACCAAAACCAGACAAGGATGCAGTAAGACAAGAAAATTACAGGCCAATACCTCTGATGAACATAGATTCAGAAATCTTCAACAAAATATTAGGAAGCCGAACTCAACAATACATTAAAAGGATCATACACCATGATCAAATGGAATTTATTCCAGGGATGCAAGGGTGGTTCAACATCTGCAAATCAGTCAGTATGATGTACCACATTACTGAAACGAAAAATAAAAATCATGTGATCATCTCGATAGATGTTCATCCATCAGATAGGGACGAGAATTGGGAGAATAAAATTTCTTAAAGATTAGGTGATGCTTTAGCTGTTAATTATTTACTTACTTTAAACAGTCGTTGCTTCTGCTCTCTTGACATTATGGACTACTTTTATTTTTCTCCTCGTGCATATGGTATAACTAATTTGGACTTTTTCTCATAGAAGATAAAAACTATACCTTTGTGATATTATCAGTAAGTAGATAGTATGTGAATTGTAATCTATACCTTCCACATCTACCAGAGAACCTGGCACATAATAGGTACTCTATAAATATTTTGTAATTTTCTCTGAAGATACTCAACAGCTTGACACAGGAGATGAGATGGGCCAATATTGGTGGCATGATCTAGAGGATTTCCCCCCTCCTTCCCCAAACCTGAATGTTTTATTTGTTAGATGCACTAGAATGTATTTCTAAAGGTGGTTGTAGAAGCCAATATATTTAAAATCTCTGATCCTTCTGTATAAAAAGAGAAAAGAACCACCTGTGTGGATCAGACATGGGACAATGACAGTGTACATTGGGGGAGGAGGGATGGAGGCAGGCAGAGACCAAGTAAAGAGACCTGATGGAGAGAGGAGAATCTGAAGGTTTGAACATTAAATTATGGCTCAGGCTCAGTCATTCTAGGGAATGGTCTCTTAAAAATGTATCCAAAGTTATGTTCCAGATGGTAAGATTGAACATTAGAGGAGTGGTCTTAAAATACATGAAAAAGAATTCTCAAAAATCTAAATAGAACTCCAGGGTGAGTGGTTTCAGTTCAGGATAGGAAAGAAATACCCTGAGCTTCAAGTAATAGGAGTGGTCCAGATGGTCCCAAGGACGGTCCAACACCAGGTTTGAGAGACTCAGACGTGGGCAGTGATCTAGTTTCTGAGAGACTGGGGTACAAAGCAGGGACACTGGATGGGAATGGGATCCCTAGGAAATTGGGATTCTTTTATTCATTCATTGATGTGACAAATATTTATTGAAAACTGTAAAGCACTGTGCAAGGCAAGGGAAAACGATGGGTACTGAGGACTGAGGCTACAACGCAGTGATTGAAGAATTGCAGTGCTAAGTTTTGGAATGGCTCAGCAGCAAGAATGATCTAGAATTTAGCCGCTGTCAGGGTGGGCTGAAACCTCAGGTGGAATTTACATGTGTCAGCCCGGTGCCTGAGATGATAGTGCTGAACAAGGCAGTACAGAGTCATTTATTTTCCACTGCTTTGGAGAATGGTGGTTTAAGGTGGCCAAGGCTGTTGAGTAGACCAAGGAAACAAGTTTTTTCGAAGAGCCTTGGTTTTGTGGACCCAAGGGACAAAGTTGTTTCTGGTTAAATCTCACAGATAAAGTTCTAACCAGCTGAGAAGGAAACCATATTTTAAAAAGACTTAAGTCACTCTAAGGGGCCAAAGCAGCCTTCCCACATAGATCACTGCCAAAGCCTTGTCACTTTATGGGAAAAGAAGATCTCCTTCTACCTAGTCTGCCGACTATTATTTAGAAGTTTCTTTATGCTGCATGTAGACGCATGAAATTCCACCATGACCCCTCATTAGTCTAAGCTGGGAACGTACGGGACTCCGGCGTGGATCACTTCATTAAGATCTGTATTATTTTAATCAATGAAGAAAGGGTACAGGTGTGCTTTAAAGGAGTAAATCTGAGAGAGGGAGGGTAAGTGTTACTAATGGATGACTAAGATAAGGAAAGGGGAAGGAAATAAAATGCCCGCAAACCGTCTTTGATTATTTTAAAAACTCTACCTTTCAAGGAGACAGAATCAAAGTTCTTGAGTGGGCCCTCTGCCATCCTATGCTCTTTGAAATGATAACAGTATTTTTGCATTATGCCAATGGTGTTCTGTTCATGGATTCTGAACTCCCGAGTTAACCTACTAAGAGGTTATTTTGTTGCACGTAGAACCCAATAAAACTATTGATTTCTAAAGTGTTTGTAGGGTGAAGCTCAATTCGATGAATATATTAATAAAATGAATAAATGATAAATGAAACATAATAAATTAAGAAAAACCTCAATGTAAAATGCCTTTTAATATGTTCAGGAGGGAGTGTTTCAGCTGCTAAATGGATTGCAGTTAAATGAATTAAAAAACAAAATAAATTTTAAAATGCTCCATTATTCATTAAAGTACTTTAGTGCCTCATTAATCTATTTTAGATCACTTAGGCCCATAAGTGCCTATTGTCAAAAGCTGATAAAGTGTGAGGAATTGCTTTTCATACCCTCGAGTCAACTGAAAGCAGTAGCACATCTTAAGGTGTTAAGGTCAAGTCTACAGGGCATAAACTAAGTGTCTTTGCAGCTCGCAAACTTTTTAAAAGGGATATTCGGAGGAGTTATTTTCATGTTTAGAGACAGTTGCACTTTAAAATTTCTTGTTCTTTAAAAATAATTTTTTTTAATGAAATGGGAGAAACTTCTCAATTTTAAACAACTCCGTTTCCCTCCTTATCCAAAGAAAGCACTGAGACACTTCAGCGGGCCAGCCTGAAATATTTCCTGAGTTACAACTCAGTCGCAACTTCCATTTCTTTCCAACAATGTTATAGTCTCTGAAACATAAGTTACATGTCCTTGAAACTATGAGGAGATCAAGGTAAATGTGTTTAAATGACTTTACAGGCAGATTTACACTTTAAGTTTACAAAAATGTATGTCGGAAAGAGCATTGAATGCTACTTGTCTTCTTTGCCACCTCTGGGAAGTCTCGGTTCTTCTGAATTTGGCTTTCACTATGAGGTGACTGGTAATAGAGATGGCAGATCGAGTGGCAATGATGGTCCCTTCTAGACCTCATGATTTCTGGTTCCTTTAAAAGAAATGTAGAATAAACAAAGTCCTAAAGGATAAAATTTTAACACCCTGGGCACTGAAACGGTCATGAAAAAACAACACACGACTAAGAAGTGTATTAGTAGTCTTTGGATTGAATGGATTGAAGATGTTTAAAGATGGTAACTCTTGTTTCCCATAGTCAATTAGGAACATCTGATTTCACTGTGGGATGTTAACCCTATTCTGAACATTCTTTAGAACAAGCCGTTTTACTGAGGCCCAACTCGAATTTAACAAGAATTGGAAATCCAAACATGGGGAAACCCATACCACCTGAGGTTCTATTGTGCAGTGTCACCTAAGAAAGTGCAGTAGAAATCCTGATCCTCCGGGCGCCTGGCTGGCTCAGTCGGTTGAGCGTCCGACTTTGGTTCAGGTCATGATCTCTCGGTTTGTGAGTTCGAGCCCCGCGTCGGGCACGTCGGGCTCTGTGCTGTCAGTTGGGAGCCCGGAGTTTGCTTCGGATTCTGTGTCTCCTCTCTCCGCCCCTCCCCCACTCACTCTCTGTCTCTCTCTATCAAAAAATTAATAAACGTTAAAAAAAACTAAAAAAAAAACAAACAAGAAATCCTGATCCTCTTCTCGCTGTTCCTCTTCTCCCCCCTCAGTTCATCACAATCTTGGCCTTCTGTCAGTTCTGTTAGCAAAGAAACCCTCTCATCCATGGGATAAAAACTCATAGGACCAACTAATCTTTGGATGGTCATTTTTCTTGGATATAGCCTGCCACAAAAATGAAGGCAAACAAACAAAATGAACCAACAACCAGAAAAAAACCCAAAGCCAACAAAAAACAAAGCAGAGTAGAGATAGTGAGGGAGGCAGAGCTTTCCAGACATCGGTCAATTGCCTGGGTCAAGCCAGGCTTGATCCCTTGGATTTTCAGTTATGTGAGCAAGTAAATTCCTTCCTCAACGTTAGCTAGGTAGAATTGTTTTCTGTTTTTTGCTCCCAAGAGAGCAATTATTAGAAAAGAAAGTTAATATGAAATACCAGATATTTATTGATATTAATTACTATGTTTCTTCCACTCTAAGGGGCCAATGATTGTGATGTTTATCATTTATTTAATAATATTTAAAGAGGAGAAAAATGCTGCCATATTAAATATATGGGTCCATTTTTAGATACATCTGAATTTTGTAAATATTAAATGTAAACAATATACCTTAGAATGAAGAAATAAGGATATTTAAGCACTTTACTTTTTCTTAATTATAATAGTTGAAATTATTCTTTTGATTAAATGACAAGTTTGAAGGGAGATTGGGAAAGTAGGGAGAAAAAACACAGTAGAATTTTGGAACAGGAACTCTGTGGGTGAAATGAAATCTCATGGAGGGAGAGTGGAGCAAAGGACTTTGTACATTATAAAGCATAATAGCTATTGGGTAATAGTACTTTGATGCAACAGGCAAGCTGAGAGTAAGATAATGGTAGTGCTGTGGACTGTGCTCGGCATAGACGATATGAAGGTCATCATGGCATTTGTGGTTTCTGCCTTCACGAGGCTTACAGTTCAGTGGGCCAGGCTAGTGGATTTATTACTCTTCCTGATAAGTCACTTGCATCTTCTTCCTTAGGTCCTGGCTTCCAGTCTCTTTCTGCTGATTCTTCTAGTCCGCTACGGAGCCCTATTAACAAGACCTAAATCATGCCATGTTGGCTCTCTCCAGAGAAATCTCTTCATCAATCCCTCCAAAATCTACCACCTAGCCTCTTTTTATAGCCTTGATCTTTGCAAGGCATCTGTGAGTTACAAAACAGGCTTTCTTTGTTCTAAGGTTTGTATATGAGGGTGCATTTCTCTCATTTACCTTGGTTTCCTACTGACAGAAAGAGTCCTTTCTAGCTTTATTTACTGAAAGCATTACACTTACAATTTATGAACTATTTATTAAAAATCTCCCTATCATGTGGTGATGGATGTTAAATGGACTTATTGAGACCATTTCACACTCGAAACAAATATGAAATCATTATGTTGTACCTCTAAAACTAACATAATGATATAAATCAAAAAAGAATCTCCCAAAACATATTTAACAAATCTGTAATTACACACATTTAAAATGACATTGCTTAGTGATGTCTACAAGACTATTACTCTTAAATATCATTTTTCTAAGTGATAAACCCTTCTTATAATTCCAAATGACCAATTTTTTTTATAACTTTTGATAACAGCTTTCTTTTATTAGAGAGCACTGTGTGTGTGTGTGTGTGTGTGTGTGTGTGTGTGTGTGTATAGAGAGAGAGAGAGAGACAGAGACAGAGACAGACACAGACACAGAGACAGAGAGAGAGGGAGGGAGAGAATCCCAAGCAGATTCTGCATTGTCAGTGCACAGCCCCACATGGGGCTCCATCCCATGAACTATGAGATCATGACAAGAGCCAAAATCAAGAGTCAGATGCTTAACCAACTGGGCCACCCAGATGCCCCAGACAGCATTCATTTTAAAACCACATGTGTATTTTCTTTATTTTTTTCTTTTTCACATCTTGGAGGTAACTATTTCAGGGTTAAGTTTTGTGATCTGTTGCAATATCTTCTCTTTCAATGATTTTATTTTTCTTGACTTAACCTTTTCTTTCTCTTACTTGGTTCTTATCTTTTATTTTTCTTCAGTGATCCTCTTAAATTTGTGTCTCTTTAAGCTGCTTCTTTAATCTTTCTTCAAATAGTCTGGTCATAATGGGTATACAGGTTTCTGCATATCAGACTGTGCTTTAGAATACAACTTGGAAATTAAAATTATATATTATGTAGTTTTGGAGAAAATTTTCAATTCTAATTTTTTATTCATTCATTTATTCTTACTGTCTTTATTCCCCCAAAGATATAAAGTGGCTTTCAGGAAATATATATAATGAAAAAGCATAGTGTTTCTTTTCCAAGGCATATTCTGGAATATTTACAGATATCATGGCAAAACTGGCCCATGTCCAATTTGTTTAGAATTTTGGTTAATGGACTTGAATTTTTTTTTTTTTTAATCAGTACTAAGTGACTCTTGGGGATGGCATGGGGCTATAGTTATTATGCAACATTTCACAAATACATTTAAAAAGGAAACTTTTTTCCCCACAAAATATCTATTTATATATAAGAATTAGTGTTCTAGGAAATCCAGTTGGAGAGATGCTTAATTAGTTAAATAAAAATAAAACCAACAGCAGGAAAAGCCAAAATAGAGTAAATTATGCCAGAAGGAAAAAAAAAAAAAAAGAACAACCTCACAATAAAGTCTTGCATGATTTGGCTTTAAATTTGTTTTTGACCTTCCTGGAGGTTAACGCAAAAGAGAAGCATGGTTCACTACATAATTCTCACTGTATGGGAAGAAGAAAGAACACATTCTTTCCTTGGGGGCAGACACACTGCCTCTGTATTATGACAAATGTGTTTCGGTTGGATCACATAAGGTTGTTGGATGTTTTCTTGTAGCCTTTCTAATGTCCACCTTTACTGAGAATAAGCTGGGTGGGTTTTACCAGACCCAGGGGGCCAGTCGTCAGGCAGTGTCATCAGTTAACAGAGGTGAGTTCTCTTGGAGCAGCAGACAAGAAAGAGGCAGAGTCTGAATGTCAGAAAGATACAGAGAAGTCGCTGGACAATTTCACATAACCACACGGCACCTCCTCCCTAGGGTTTCGTTTGAAAATAAACTCGTGAATCAAAACCAAGTATTATCCATTCATTCGTTCATCCATCTTCTATTTATTTAAGGGAATCTTGTATATGTCTTTTACTTCCTTTTTTAAATGTTTATTCTTAACAGAGAGAGAGAGAGAGAGAGAGAGACAGAGAGAGATTGCAAGTGGGGGAGGGGCAGAGAGAGAGAAAGAGAGGGAGACACAGAATCTAAAGCAGGCTCCAGGCTCTGAGCCGTCAACACAGAGACGGATGCAGGGCTTGAACTCACGAACGGTGAGATCATAACCTGAGTGAATCGGATGCTTAACAGACTGAGCCACCCAGGCACCCTCTTGTATATGTCTTTTAAAGGCATCATTGTAATTTTGAAAATGAGAATGGGATATTTTTTACATGCGGTTTTATGCTGTATGTGTTCTATCTATAAAGTAACCATGAAATAAAACTGTTGAACCTAATTACTGAGTCAACAGAATTCTTCACTTGTCTAGGATGAGGGAGTTAGACCAACTTCTTGTGGCAAAGATAGCCTTTAGAGAGTCACTTTGTGAAACCTGTCAACTTTCTAAATACTGGGTTGACCAACCCTAATTTTTTCTAACAGAAAGAGAACTGGCTCACTTGTTCAGTAGTTTATTGATGATATTTGGAAGCATAATTATGTGCTATATTTCTTTATGTCATGAAAGTAAATAATTCCTCATCTATCTTTCTTTATGAATCACAGCACAGAGGCTCAAATGAAAGCCTCAGAAGTTGAATTTTCAACATTAAGAAATACTGGATTGTGATGGGTCTGAGCCCAGCTCCACAATCTACTAATAATAGGACATATGTGATTGCCTGAGTCTCTCAGAACCTCAGTGTCTTGATCTGTTAAACAGGAATATATTACACACCTCACAAGGTTGTGAAGAGGAATGCGTATGCCAATATGAGCAAATTCTTGGGGCCTGGCACATAAAAATCACTCAATAATTTTTAGAGATGATGGTGGTGATGATTGGATATTTTATGATGAGGCATAGATACATTGACGACTGTAGTACTGTTTTTAAGATTGTATAAACAGCAGACCATTCATTTATAACCAAATGAGGAAAGAGATAAGATCAACTCTTCCCTTCTTTTTATTATTATTTTACAGAGCAGCCGATTGCTCTGGAATGGCAGAGATAGATCTATATTGAAACAGTTTATTTTCAAAGGACTCTCCCCACACCTGACAGCCCCAGAGGATATTGGCAGTCAGCACTAAATTTTTAAGTTCAAACTATGTTTCCGTTATTTAATGAGGATTTTCTGTTCTTGTTTTCCCCGAACTTATACTTTCATTGTTTCTCTGTGCACTGCCATTAAGAATGTCATGTTCTTCTAATCTTAACAGCTGCTTTTAGAATTCATCATCATTTTAGAATTCATCATCATGAATTCATCATTTGGGAATTCATCATATTAATTGGATTGAAGGAAGGCAGCAGTTTTACGGTAGTATCTGAGAAACAGTAGAAATAGGGGAACAGTTAGAAAGGAAGGAAACAGTGTCTATTATGGCATCGATGCATTTTTCTGTGAACATTTATGAAGAACATAGTTGCCATTTAAAATAACCTTTCTCTACTTATGTGTATTCTTACAGATAAGAGAGTCTTTCATGGTGGAATAAACCCCACAAGAAGAGATCAAGTTAAATAATTTATTAGAGCAATTGTTTTCATTGCTGATGGCTTGTAAATGGAAAAAAAAAATCAATGAATTCATTTTATATTGAGAAAGGTTTCCAAAACAAAATGTCATGGTCATATAACACTTGAAGATTGTTTGGATATATCCAGACCATGAAGACCCTGCCATGCTCTAACTTAATACTGCTTCTAGAGTTCAGAGAGCATACATTCTATAGAACACAATAATTGACAAAAGACATTTTATTTTAGCACATTGTACATGTGATGGTGTTTGTACCAATATCAAGAGATACTATGCTACAGTTTCTAGTTACTTCAAAGTTTTTAGATATGTCCCACAAAATGATTGGTAACTCTCATTAATTGATATAGCTACTTACTGATAATTTTCAAATTAAAAATCTAGTAAAAATAAAAAATTCCAACAATGTGAAAAAAACCAAAACAATTCTGATGTAAAACCATGGTAGTGATTATACTGATTATGAGTAAACATTGTGAATATGTGTTCACGATAGGGCATATTGTAGCACAGCTACATATTTGTTCTGAAGAATTTTATTAAAAGTGATAATTAATCAACCCTTATTTAGTGTTAGCATTTCATTAAGTGCAGGGATGGTTAGTGGTATTGTTTTATACAGACCCAGACACATCATTTGGTGAAAGCCTAATTTACCTGACTTCATTGATCTTTTCCCTTCTTTTAAAAATTTCAAATGGAATCTCAAGTGAATAAATTAGTAAATTTATCATTTTCTCTATAATACTGTCATAAGGACAGTTTGATAAAATGGCTCATTATAGTCAATGATGTGAAATATGAGTTTCATCAGCATATTTTCATCAAATGCAGTCACAGAAATTAGTTTGCTATTATCAAGGACTGTGGAATGCAAAAATAAAATTAAGCATGCTATTATACTGGCTCAATTTTGGGATTGACCCATGTGAGTTAAAATTAAAAAAAAAGAAAACTTCTAGTGACAAAAGAAAATCAAAGAAATCACCCAAAATTAATTGACAAGTGATAATGCTAGTCATGTAATGACTATGTTTTAAATAACTGTCATCCCCTTCAAAGGTAGCTTTCAGGTCTGCTCTTTAGTGTAGTCATAGTCCTAAAATGTGATTTTTAAGCCTTTTGGTAAAGCAAGTCAAATCTTATGTATAATAAGAATTGCTTGTTGTCTATAGCTATTGTTTATGAGAATTCAGCAATTTGCAGTTCCTATTATATCTGTGTTTTGAATCCTCATTTTGCTTAAAACGGGACATTTAAGAAATCATGGAGAAGTCTTCTTGATTTAGATTGGCTTATGGTGAATGCACATGTATCCATTAAGTGCTGGTCTTAGAACATTTCACTCTTGTAAATATCTATATTAGTTAGCTATTGTTATAAAAAGGGCACATAGCCAGTCACCACGAAAAGTAGTGGCATACAAAAACAAGCGTTTATCTAGCTCATGTGCCTGTGGGTAGATGGGGTTGGATGTTCTTGGCTGAGGTGGTTGGCTGGGTGAGTCAGCTCCAAGGACTTCTCATCCTCCTCTTGGAATCAGCAGGTTTTCTAGGCATTCTCCTCTTCTAGCAATAGTAGAAACATAAAAGAGAGAACATCTGAGGACTTGTAAGGTCTAAGTTCAGAAATACCACCTGATCTTTTTCAAAATATTGGTCAAAGTCATATGGCCAAACCCAAAGTCAAGGCGTAGGGCAATATGCTTTACAATCTGAATGGGATAAACTGCAGAATCACATGGCAAAGAGCATGGATGCAGAGAGGGGTGAAGAATCTGGGCTGGGGATGAGATTGACCATAACATCAATTTCATTAAGGTAAGAGTTACAGACATTAACTCAAACCATGACAAACATAAAGAAGATATAAGGAGACGAAAAAGTGGGTATGACTGTGTATCTTTTTTCACAAACTGATCACAGGTGAGGGGATGTCCAACCAACCAGTTATAATTTGAATCTCTAGTGTATCATAGCTACACATGAATCAATGGTAAGGGTAGAAAAAGAAGATGCTTTCTATAATATCGTGTGGAAAGTCAGAATATTTAGGTAGACTCACAAATAAAAATACATGTATGTTCTTTTAATTGTACTGGAAGGAAATTCAAATACTGTTATTTGATTTAATTTTTCAATTTAAAGGCTTCAACAAAAATGTTTTATTCCCTTTAACTCTTTTTTCTTGACTTTGCAATTGAACTATAAAAGTCACAGTACCTAAAGTATCATAGCCCCACTGACCCAGCCCAAATGTACACCGTGATAGATGAACTTGAGCACATTGTTTTGAAGTAAGTAGATAATAAAAAATAAATAAAAGCGAAGTGAAAACTTTTATAGAAACATTTTGTAATTTAGTGAGCAGAAAATCTGAAATCTCAAGCATCTGGAATTTTGGCATATTTGAAAAAAAAATTGTTCTGTTAATTCCACATAAAAGCTAAAGAAGTAGCAAGAAGAGAGCAGGAAAATAAGTGGGAAGAAAGCAAGATAGTAGAGGAATCAAGAGGACGGAGGATGGGAAGTAGAGTAAATCTCAGAAGAGTCCTGAGAGTTACAGAGATTCAGGGATAGTGTGCTGAAGTTTTCTGGTAGCAGAGGGAAGCAAGTTAGTATTAAAATGTCAGAAAATAGAGAGGCACCTGGGTGGCTCAGTTGGTTGAGTGTATGACTTTTGATATTGGCTCTGGTCATGATCCCAGGCTCATGGGATCGAGCCCCGTGTTGGGCTCTGCACTGAGCATGGAACCTGCTTAAGATTCTTTCTCTCTCTCCCTATGCTCCTTTCCCTGACTCTTGCGCTCTCACTCTCTCACTCTCTGTCTCTCTCTCTCTCTCCCTAAAGTAAAAGTAAAACCACTTCAGCCATGGGATAGCTCAGTAGACTGGAATGGGGAATATTTTAGGAAAAGGACAGCTAAATGTCACTGGACGCCATTGTTTTTAGGTGGAGTCCCCCTGAAGATGCATAAGCTTATATTATTGGAGAAGGCTTTTTGTTTGACATAGTGCAACACAGTAAGTCACAACAAAACAGAAGAATGGAACCTGGATAATAGTGTAAAGTTGAACACATACAAGCAACAGAACATAATATTTCAGCTTATATCACAGGATATCATCTATCTTCCTGGAAACGCAAAAGGTGGAATTGTAAGAATGTTGTGCTAACCTTAACCGAGAAAGTCTATATCTGAATGTGACTTGAAAACTATAATAAAGGGAAACATTGGTAGATCTATAAAATATTGACTGACCTGTATTAATGATTAAAACCCTCAGAGAGAGCAACTATACAGATTCTTTGTGAAATCTATGGCAACTGGGACAATGTAGTATATAGTGATTAATAAGAGTGTGGGTTTTGGACCCAAATAGAACTGAGTTTGAGTACTGTTATTTCCTGCCCAGCATAAGGGACATTGGGTCAGTTATTCAAACACCCTTTGTCCCAGTTCTTTTATCTCTCAAATAAGGGTAATAATATCTACTTTATAATCTTGTGAAAATAAAATGAGTGTCTAATCAAAGCACTAGTGCTTAGTTATGGAATAAGAACTCATCAAATGTTAGCTATCATTATTACTATTATCGGGCATTCAGCTAATATAAAGGACCTAGGTTTAAAAATGTGCATTTCTCATTCTTAGAGGAAAGATCAAAGTGAAAAGAGCTCTCCATCTGGCTTATTACAGTGGTAAAAGATTTTTTTGAGGAACGAAAGAATGCTCATCAATCTGCCATATGCTTTCTCAAAAGACTAGTTTTTGGTTCTAAAGTCAGAAGTCACTTGAGAAGACTACAGACTGCTAGTGTCAAGAGTCAGTACGTAAGGAAACGATGACAAATCTCCATTGCTTTGTGTCACCCTGAGAACAACTTAGTCCTTGAATGGCAATCCAGAACAAATAGGTGGAGGCTAATTTAACAATCATTCCCATCTTCACAAGGGCATGTGAGTCTACATAGCATTGACTCTTTTTAATATGGTCTTATCTTCATGAGATAAAACCTTTTGAAGACTGGAAAATTTATTTCACCTGGAGCATTTGAGGTGAGAGTGTATTTAATTGCTGATTATTCAGAAGCTAATGCCTGGATGGAGTAATGTGTTAAAGAAATTCTCAACTGTTGCTATCACTGCTAAAGGGTGTTATGTTCATGGCTGGATGTTCTAGTATTTAACTTGAGGAGGCACCTGATGAGAGCAGTGATATTTTGAACATTGTTCTGACTGCCCTTTATTGTTTCAATCCTGTTATTCAGGATGACACAGAATGACAAACTAAACAGCAGGAGAAATTTTATCCCTTGCCACAGCATTATAGAGATCTCAGACTCCCCATAGGCAAATTTAAATATTGCCCGTGTCTAGCTCCTCTTAAAAAGTAAAAGGCTTTTGGACAGTTACGACTTCATGTTGTTTCTAGTGGCACCTTCTGCAATTTGGTAGGCCTTGAAGTGAGATGTTATCATATTCTTCAAGTCCAGTTCTTGACGTACTGATATCTCCTGATTGAGCTAGTAAACCCAATTCCAGAGGGATTACAAAGATAAGGAATGAGGCACTCTGTTGAATGCACATCCTCTTGTCACCACCTCCGGCTCTAGCCATTGTTATGGTGATCAGTTCCCAGAAGGTTTTTGTGACACAAAACAGGGACACAAATCAGACAGTGGCTCCTCCCAAGCCAGAGTCCCCATACCTCTCACTTTCTGCTCCAGGGTGGGATGGGACAACTGTGAAAATCATGTCAGCATTCAAATGAAGTGGGGTTGACTTAGCACCGTGGGCCCATCCTTGACCAATGAGGGAAAAGGAGTTAATGAATCCGTTGCTCCCTTTTGTTGCTTATGAACCAGGTACTATTTTATTGATCCTGGTTTTTCGGATGAAAACCGGGGACAAAAGGTTATGTGATTAAAGGTCGGTTAGTTGGTAAGTGACCAGGCAGTCTGGCTGCAATCGGTGACCCTCGCCATTCTACTCCACTCTCGTTTTCATTTCTCATTCATTTCTCATTCATTAGCAGAACTCTTCTTGATCCCCTTCATTATTTCACAAATGCATGAAATCAGAGAATTGTGGGAGGTGTCACTCTTTGCCGTGTGACTTCTCTCTGTGAATGTCTAAAAACGAGTGCTGCTCTCCTGAGCCACTAATAGCTGTGGAAAGAAATCTCAGAAATCACTCCTGAAAAACAATTAAGATTAGCTTTTGGGGCGCCTGGGTGGCTCAGTCGGTTGAGTGTCCTACTTCCGCTCGGGTCATGATCTCGCCGTCTCTGAGTTCGAGCTCCACGTCGGGCTCTGTGCTGACAGCTCAGAGCCTGGAGCCTGCTTCGGATTGTGTGTCTCCCTCTCTCTCTGACCCTCCCTCGCTCATGCCCTGTCTCTCTCTCTCTCTCTCAAAAAATAAATAAACATTAAAAAAAAAAATTCAAATAAGATTAGTTTTTGAACGGAAGGTTGCCCAGAACAGTCATTTCCATTATCAGGAATTCTCTTCGCATGAGGATTGTGTCTTATCTTTCCCTTCATCATGTCTTCCAAAAGCACGAGAGTGTGCACACTAGCTTGTGCTCCTGTGCATGCATGCACACGCATGCACGTGCACACCCACACACTCACAGAGTAAATATGATTCCATTGTTGTTCAGCACTTAAAGCTGTGGAAAAGTCTGCAGTCAGCTCATTTCTCTTTCCTTGTAGAAGAGTTCTATCTACAAGGAAGCTTGTGGAATTCTTTTTCAATTTTGAAATGTAAAAACTTTACTAGGATATATCTCGAAGTTTTTCAATCTTTATTAACCTCTTTTTTTCCTGGAACATTTTGGTTTTTTTCCAGCAATATATTTATGTTCTGCCTCTGAAGACAACTTTGACAAAATGATATATTTTACCCCCTTTTCTTTAGGTATAACACTGATCTGTATATTGGGTCTCTAATGTCTATCTTCTGCCTGTCATCTTGGGTCTATGTGCTGTTGTTGTTTTCTTCGTGGTTTTTTTTTTTTGTTGTTGTTGTTGTTAAATTTTTTTTTAATGTTTATTTATTCTTAGAGACAGAGAGTGAGTGGAAGAGGTACAGAGAGAGAGGGAGACGCAGAATCTGAAGTCAGGCTCTGTGCTGACAGATCAGAGATCAAACTCACAGACTCAGAGATCATGACCTGAGTTGAAGTTGGACACTTAACCGACTGAGCCACCCAGGTGCTCCTCTTTGTGTTTTTCTAAATCTGTTCTTCATGTCATTGATTAAGCTTTCTGAAGTACGAAGTCCATTCTCTACTGCTTGTAGTTTATTTTTTTTAATGTAAGAAAAATTTATCAAAATATTATTCTCCATGTTTTCCTATAATTAATATTTCACTTGTATAACTGAAAAGTGAAATTATAAGATAATTTTAGCAATAATAATATTTCAACATATATAGAAAGGGGCCCAAACTACTCTCAATTAGAATGGAAAGTCTTGTAACACTTTTGTATTACACTACTGTAATGAATTTGTCTATGCTGAAACATGGTAACACCATTTATTCATCCAATCCACAATTTTTTTATTTTACAGTTTTATTTTA
Organism: Herpailurus yagouaroundi; assembly: GCF_014898765.1. NCBI lineage: Eukaryota > Metazoa > Chordata > Mammalia > Carnivora > Felidae > Herpailurus > Herpailurus yagouaroundi. The sequence continues at coordinate 21,903,968 of NW_024412400.1, read as the reverse complement.
TTTTATTTTTGTTTTATGTATTTTTTTAAATTTTATTTTTTATTTTTTAAAATTTACATCCAAATTAGTTAGCATGTAAGTGCAACAATGATTTCAGGAGTAGATTCCTTAGTGTGCTTGAAGTTTATTTTTAAGTTTGGCGACACTATTATTTTATTTTCTTCTTAATTTCTTTCCTTACCATTGCCAGATCTTGTTTTATCTAATTCTGGTGTTCTTTTTTTTTTTTTTCTTTTCCAACTTTCCTATTTTATAAAGCACATGTTTTCTTTAATATATTTGTAAATTGGAAGTGAGTTTACTCTAAAAAATTCTTTTGTAACCTGATATGAATCCTCGCAAGTGCTATCTTTATCCATCTTTTCAATTTCTGTGTTTCTTTTCTTCTCTTCAAGAAATTTTGTGCAAGTCCCAAGCTTTTTTTTTTTTATTGCTTCATCTTTGAATGAAGTTGTAATTGATGCTGTTTTTCTGCTTGATTTTTAGGTCCTCTGCTTGGAAAATGGGTTGGATGGCTAGGAGATGGCCTAGCATATGTTCTCTGCTTCTATTTTCATGACCTGAGAGAGACAAATTGGTGTGCAAAGGCACAGCCTGAGAATTATGTTTCCTTAATTTGTTGTAACTTCTGTCCAATGAGTCAGATAATTTGGTGGGTCCTATTGTGATGAAATCTGAGGAGTTTTGTTGTTTTGAATATAGATGATCTCCCTTTTCTTGGTAAGCCATGCTCTTTGGTAATTTTGGAATTTAAAATGATGCTTGACAAAGGATTGACTTTTTATTTTCTTGGTTGGAATGCTTTCTTCTTAGTTCAGGCGACCTGATTCCTCACTCAAAATTGGGCTGTCCTCAAGGCCATATCTCTCAGTGTAGGAAGCAGATTTGAAGACTGTGGATTTATATACGTAGAGAGACATATGTCTAACTTTCTTCACTGCTGATCTGTGGAAAGAAGACTAGACTAAGAGCAGTCTTCCTGCATTTTTGTATCCTTCTCATTGTTTGGATTGTATATTTTTGGAGCTGAAAGTTTCAGTGGAAACCTGAAGAGCATTCTCCACATTTTTCTTGCAATGTTGTATAGTACTCTTAAGCTGGGAGATCGGTTTGTTCTGTTATCTGTACTCAACTTAGTCTACCTGGTATCTAACTAATAGCAACTCCCTGTGGTTTATGTATACGGTTGGGTTGCTTCTGGTGACATTAGAGATCATTTGATGTAACATTTTCGTTACTGTGGTTCATTTTATTGGACATTAGGGAAGGCTTTAAATAAATGTGTTGGCTACAAGAAACTTCTTATAAAGCATCTATAATACACTTAAAAGGATTTAAAGTAAGACTTTGTAGAATAATTTTTTTTAAAGTTAAATTATGCTTTATCAGGATGAGAAATCACCTTATTGAGCACACTTTGCCAATATCGTAATTTCCTCATTAACTAAAGCATTGCTATGTTGCATTCTCACTCCTAAACAAATTTTTGTTATTCTTAATATCGTTTGTAGTCCCTATCACACTCAAAAGTTTCAAAATCTTAAGAATTGGCTTATTTATACTTCTGCTTGAATAGGTCAAATGATGAGTTTATTTGTCCTCATTTCTCATCTTGTTATCTGATATTGCATGTTTTTGTTTTTTTTTTTTACCAACTTACTATTTTTCAACTAGGTAGACATTATAGGAATTACTTAGATCATAATAATCCATACCTAATTGTTTTAATTTTTCCATTATATTTTGTGCTCATTATTTTTCTCTTTTTATTTTATTCTAATCTTTTTAGCTACTATTTTTACAATCAGTTTTAAGTTACGACCAGTCTAGTGGTGATGGACAATACTCAAATAATATTTATCATATATATACCAACTTAAAATTACCTTTTTTCAAGGTAATCACACAAGATGTACTTGCTTATGAAAACCTAGGGAGGCCTGCATCTTAAATCTATAGGAATTAGAGTTCAAATAGAATGTCTGATAGAAAATGAACTTTCAGTCAGGAAATCAACATAACAAACTAATAAGGATACTTTGTGATTATTTGCGTGATTAAATTCAGGTAGATAGCCAAATTGGATAGTTCAGCTTAAAAAAAAATCCATTTTGGGATGAATAACATCACAGTTTGGAAGGACTGAATGTATCTTGCACTTGGAGTAAGACTGCTATTCATGAATTCCTTTTTCAGATGAAGGGACAGAGATGAAATCATTTGGAAAGGGCCACCTGGTGTTCTTCTCATCTGAGCCAGGATAAGCCTTATCCTTCTGTATCATTTAGCCTACTTAGCTATTCTCCTTTCTCTAGAGTTTACTACCTGAAGATTTCATGAGATGGTAGTTTGATTATAGTGGGTTGCCTACCAGTGAACTAAAATATCCTACCCAGAAAATTTAGCTTTTGTATATATAATCAGATTTGTTTCAGAGCTTTCATTGCTCTAGAAAATGTGTTACCCTTTTTCTTATAATTTTAAAGATTATACTTTCAGAGGGTATGATGCTTAGGTCCATAAGCTCTACTTCTCTTCTTATTCATCCTCTCAGTGAGTGCACCATAATCTGTCCTGTTATCTAGGTGAGAAACACAGGTGTCCTCCTACATGTTTCCTACCTCTTCATTCTCAACCATCATCAAGGTCTGTTTCTTTTACCTTCCAAATGTCTTTCACTATATATACTTTATTTATTATTTTTTAAGCCTTTACTGCCAACACTCTGGTCCAAGTTTTCATGATCTTTCACCTGAACAATTGCAATAGCCTCCTCACATGGCCTCCCTGTATCTCTGATGGTTTATTTCCAGTCTGTTTCCTTCGATCTCCATTCGGCAATAAATTGCAGAAATGGCTTTGCTTTGGCTTTAGACCAGGCATGGGTTGGCATGGTCATCTCTCATTATTCTCTCACTCTGTCTCCAGCCACGCCAAACTTCTTGTGTATTGCAAAATGCCTGGCTTCATCCAGATATAGGAGGCTTCCCCAATGCTGTTTCATTTACCTGGAATGTCACATCTTTTTGCTTATAAATACATCAACAATTACAGAGGTCTTGGAAAGGAGATGATGTCTGAGCAGGGATAGTAAGGATGTGTAACAGAAGATCACTGGGACGTGAGAGTAGTGGAGGCACTACATAACCAAGCAGGGCTTGGTCATGAATGACCTTATATGTTATGCTAAATATCTTGGATTTTTGTCTTGAATGTGGTGAAGAAACCATTCCAGTCATTGGCTACAGCATATACAAAATTTAGAGGATTAAATCAGCATGTGTTAAAAAATTTGTTTTAAAGGTAGGATCACACATTGAAAGGATTATACACTGGGGCACCTGGGTGGCTCAGTCGGTTAAGCGACCAACTTTGGCTCAGGTCATGATCTTGCGGTTTGTGGGTTCAAGCCCTGCATTAGGCTCTGTGCTGACAGCTTGGAGCCTGGAGCCTGCTTCAGATTCTGTGTCTCCCTCTCTCTCTGCCCCTCCCCTGCTCATGCTCTGTCTCTCTGTGTCTCTCAAAAATAAATAAACGTTAAAAAAATTAAAAAAAAGAAAGGATTATACACCATGATCAAATGGAATTTATTGCAGGGATGCAAGGATGGTTCAACATCTGCAAATCAATCAATGTGATACTCCACACTAACAAAATGGAGGGGGAAATTTATATGATCATCTTAATAGATACAAAGCAACTATTTGACAAAATTGAACATCCATTCATGGTAAAAACTCTCAATAAACTGGGTATAAAGGGAATGTACCTCAACATAATAAAGATCGTATATGACAAGCCCACAGCTAATATCATAGTCAACAGTGAAAAGATGAAATATTTTCTTTTATTATAAGGAACAAGACAGAGCCCACTATCCCTACTTTTATTCAACATAGTGCTAGAAGTCCAAGCCAGAGAAATTAGGCAAGAAAAGAAATTAAAGGCATTTAAATCAGAAAGGAAGAAGTAAAACTATCTCTACTTGCAAATAATGTGATATATTACATATAGAAAATCATAAAGACTCCACCAAGAAAACTACTAGAACTAATCAACAAATTCAGTAAAGTACAGGATACAAAGTCAGTATGTACAAATTAGTTGCATTTCTAATAATGAACTATCAGAAAGAGAAATTAAGAATACAATCTCATTTACAGTTGCATCAAAAAGAGTAAAAGACCTAGGAACAATCTTAACCAGGATATGAAAGACCTATACATTGAAAACTTTTAAGACTTTGATGAAAGAAATTGAAAAAGACACAAATAAATGGAAAGATATTCTATGCTCATGGATTGGAAGAATAAATATTGTTAAAATGGCGTAAAAACAGATAGATTGATTGAACAGACTAGAGGACCCAGAAAGAAGCCATCACATATATGGTCAGTTCATTTATGACAAAACCAATGGCGAAAGATACTCTCTTCAATAAATGATGTTGGGAAAGCCACATGCAAAAAAATGAAACTGGACCCTTATTTTATACCCTAAACAAAACTCAACTCCAAATTGGTTAAAGATCTGAAACTATAAGACTCTGGAAATAAAAATAAGTGGTAAGTTCCTTGACAGAGGTCTTGGCAATTATCTTTTTGGATTTGATGCTAGAAATAAAGGCAACAAAACCAAACATAAACAAGTGGGACTTCATCAAACTAAAAAGCTTTTGTACAGCAAAGGAAACCATGAACAAAGTGAAAGGGCAACCTACTTAATGAGAAAATATTTGCAAATCACTTATCTGACAGGGGTTAGTATCCAAAATATGTAAATAATTTATACAATTCAATAGAAAAAAAAAGACCATCTGATTTAAAAACAGGCATAAGCACCGGCGAATGTGCTTTCAATCAGCTGCCACATAGGGAGCTGGCACCCAAGAAGAAAACCCTGTTAGTACCTTTTTTGTTTTTTTAAAGTGTATTTATTTATTTTGAGAGAGAGAGAGAGAGAGAACGAGCAGCGGAGGAGCAGAGACAGAGGGAGAGAGAGAATTCCAACCAGGCTTTGTGCTGTCAGTGCAGAGCCTGATGTAGGGCTCGAACCCCTAACCATGAGATCACAGCCTGAGCCAAAGTCAAGAATTGGATGCTCAACTGACTGAGCCACCCAAGCACCCCCTTGGTAGTACCTTTTTAAAGAACTCTGGAGAGCCGGAGCTTACTCACCCAGACCCCAGGAGCAGAGAGGGAGAATAATTCCAGGCTGGGCTTGCCCTCTAGTGGAGTGACTTAGCCCACCTGAGTTGGCTGTAGAGCATGTAGGTGCTGAACTTAGATGGTAGAGATGTGGTGTGGAAAGGGGGCCTCTGGAGCTAGAGATGGGGCAGAGGGCCAGGTCTGGCACTTGCCCAGCCTGGCGATTGACTCTAAGAAAAGCCTACCCTTTGCAGGCTTTTCTCCACTGCTCTGCATACAGTTATTTCACTTTGGTTTTTCCTGGTGGGCGAGTAAGCCAGCCTCTGCAGAACCCCCCTGGTTGGTTTCTGCAGGGCGTGTCCTTCTCAACATTCAGAGATACCTTGGCTGGCCTCTGCCCAATGTTGGGAAGCTCCCACTTGCTTATGAAGAAGGAAGGCGGGCGCTGTCCACATAGGAAGTCAGAAGCAGTGCTCGGTTTGTATGACATGAGGAATTCAGGTTCAGAAGAAAATATTTTGGATGTGAGGAATAGATGGAGGATAGTCAGTAGAGAGACAAAGACAAGGAGGTCTCCAGCAGCAGTGGTAGGGAATTCAGACATGTCTGCAGAGGAAGGTGGTAGCAGCCCAGAGGCCAAGGGCAAAGTCTTCAAGTTGTGAGTATGCTTCCTGGTTTTCATCATATTTGTGGAAAGCAGTATACGTGTGTGTGTGTGTGTGTGTGTGTGTGTGTGTGTGTAGATAATGCTTGTGATATAGGGGAGAGAAAACTGGAATACACTACACATAGCCCTGTAAATTAACATAAAACAGTATTTTTATTTAACAGAAGTGCCTTGGTAAATACGATTTTTGTAGCTTTTTTGGTAATTTCTTTATTATTTTTAAATGTTTATTTATTTTTGAGAGAGAGAGAGCAAGCGGGGGAGGGACAGAGAGGGGAACAGAGGATCTGAATCGTGCTCTTTGCTGACAGCAGAGACAGCCTGATGTGGGACTTGAACTCAGGAACCATGAGATCATGACCTGAACCAAAATCAAGAGTCAAATGCTTGGGGCGCCTGGGTGGCTCAGTCGGTTGGGCGACCGACTTCAGCTCAGGTCATGATCTTGCAGTCTGTGAGTTTGAGCCCCGCATTGGGCTCTGTGCTGACAGCTCAGAGCGTGGAGCCTGTTTCAGATTCTGTGTCTCCCTCGCTCTCTGACCCTCCCCCGTTCATGCTGTCTCTCTGTCTCAAAAATAAATAAATGTAAAAAAGAAATTAAAAAAAAAAAGTCAAATGCTTAACAAACTGAGCCACCCAGGAATCCCTTGGTAAGTTATTTAAAGTGCTGTACAAAATGCTTTTGGAAAATACAGTTGTTTGATTTTGTAGGGCATTCCTAACTGCAGTTTTTTGTGGTCTCGGTACAAGTCATAGATTAGCAAACAGTGAGTTCTTAATATTTCAGCCAGGTTTGATGAGACTGAGAATTGTTATGTATACTGGAATTGAAATTAAAAAGACTGTGAATTTGGTTGATTGCTGGTGGAAATGTCCAGTTGTGCCTGAAGTTCAAGCTTGAGGAAGTCAGCAATTGTTGGCCTTCCTGAGAATTACTAAAATGCTCTCAAAGGTCTGTATTGGGAAACTCATGGACAGCACCCCATATATAAAGGAGCCCCAGTCTTAAGAGGCCAGAGCATGTCTTCTGAACACTGCAGACATAGCCTGTGACTGGAAAAATATTTCAAAGCACAATAGCCAGTGAGGAAATTGACTGGTAGAAATCATGCAACAGGGAACACTTGTGGTAGGTCACTCTGTAGTTCACCCCTGAAGCCTGTATTATTTAACGTGCAGTCTCACTTGCTTACTGCATGATTCTAACATCTCCAAAATTCCTTTTTATAAAAAAAAAAAATGGGTAGAAACACTGAATAGACATTTTCCCAAAGAAGATATGCACATGGCAAAGAGGTACATAAAAAGTGTCTAAACATCATTAATTATCAGGGAAATGCTAATCAAAACCACAATGAAGTATCTCAGACCTGTTAAAATGGCTATCCTCAAAAAGACAAGAGATATGTTGGCGAGAAGGTGGAGAATGTTGTGCACTGTTGATGGGAATGTAAATTGGTGTAGCCTCTGTGGAAAACAGAGTGGAGGTTTCTCAAAAACTTAAAAATAGAACTGCCATATGATCCAGCAATTTCACCTCTGGGTATTTATCTGAAGAAAACAAAATCACTATCTTCAAAAGATGTCTGCATCCCTGTGTTTATTGCAGCATTACATACAATAGCCGAGACCTGGAAACAACCTAACTGTCCATCAACAGATGGATGGATAAAGAAAATGTGGTATGTATATCTATATCTACATCTACATCTACATCTACATCTACATCTACATCTATATCTATATCTACATCTACATCTATATCTATCTACATCTACATCTATATCTATATATCTATATATCTATATACACACACACATACATACACACACACACACATACAATGGAATATCACTCCGCCATAAAAAAATAAGGAAATCCCACAACATTTACAACAACATGGGTGGCCCTCGAGGGTATCAAGCTAAGTGAGAGAAGTCAGACAGAGTAAGACATATACTGTATGATCTCACTTATATGTAGAATAAAAAAAAATGAACTCATAGATACAGAGAACAGATTGGCAGTTGCCAGAGGTAGGGGTGGAGGCTAGGTAAAGGGGTCAAAAGGTACGAACTTCCAGTTCTAAGACAAATAAGCTCTGGGGATGTAATGTACAACATGGTGATCATAGTTGACAATACTGTATTGTGTACTTGAAGGTTGCTAAGCTAGTAGATCATAAAAGTTGTCATCACAAGAAAAAAATTATAATTCTGTGAGGTGATGGATGTTATTGTGGCAATCATTTTACAATACTTACATATATCAAATCATTATATTGTGCATCTTAAATTTATGCATATTATATATCAATTATATCTCAATAAAAGAAAGTTAAATCGTGAGTCTCATACAAATATAAAACAAACACATATCAAAGATTTTACTTATTTGAGTAATTACTGAGGGAATCGGTAGGATTCCCATAATTTTCAAAAGAAAAAAAAGACACCATGCAGTTATAAACATTGAGGAGTAGTGAGATGAATTTACAAAGAGATGCAAAACTGGTCTCTCTCCAAAGGACAATAATCAACCACATCTCCACTGGACACAATTCATTTGCATTTGTATAGACAAAACCATTTGTATTACAATCCATTTTCTATAACTTAAAAAGAGTTGAAAAATAACTTCAAACACAATGAAAGCTTAAGATAATCTCCAAAAGCATGCTAGTCAGGACCTCTAGAAAGTTTTTTTAAAAAGTTTAACTTTTAAACCATTGTAAAGTCTTCCAAAATTGTTGCTGACCAATATTATGAGCCAAAAAGTATGAATAATTTAGGAGGAGTGACAGAAAATAAAGCTTGGGATTTTTGGTAGGGCGAGGTCATGAGGAACATTTTACATCATGTTTAATCTCCATTTTCATCATGAGGGTAAAGGAGGAACCTTTGAAGTTATGTAGAGGGATTTTCCACACTTTACTTGCCTTTTATTACCAAAACAACAATTTCTGCTTTAAAAGATATATTTCTGGTAGAGTATTTTAGGTCACATGTGAAGTTCTCTTGGGTTCAGCATTTTCACGAAGTAAAATGGAGATCAACTGTCCATCTGCAAGGGTGCTCGGTGTAGGAGCACATCAACACATCCAATGTTTGGTAACCAATCTTTGATCTTAAAAAAAACAAAACAAAACCCTGGGTAACTCCATTGGTTAAGCATCCAGCTTGATTTTGGCTCAGGTTGTGATCTCATGGTTCTTGAGTTCAAGCCCCTCATCTGGTTCTGCTCTGACAGCACAGTGCCTGCTTGGGATTCTCTCTCTCTTCCTCCTTCTCTGCCCCTCCCCCACTCATGGTTCCCCCCCCCCCCCAAAAAAAAAACCAAATAAATAAACACTACAAAAAACCTGGAGGCAAAAATAATATAAAAACAGGGAGGAGGACAAGACATAAGAGACTCTTAAATATGGAGAACAATCAGAGGGTTACTGGAGGGGCTCTGGGAGGGGGGATGGGCTAAATGGGTAAGGGACATCAAGGAATCTACCCCTGAAATCATTGTTGCACTATATGCTAACTAACTTGGATGTAAATGAAAAATAATAAGTAAGTAAAACCCAGAATACTTTGTATGAGTTATCTGTTACCGTGGAATGCATTACCCCAAACCTCAGTGGCTTAAACAGCAGTAAATATTTATTATCTTTCCCTTTCTGTGGGTCAGGAATTGAGGAGTAATTTAACTTGGCTGCTTTGGCTTGGGTTCTCCCATGGGATTGTCAGATGTTCACTGGTTTGGTGGCTATGTGAAACTTGCCTGGAGCTGGCATAAATACTTCCAAGGTTGTTTACTCATAAGGCTGGCAAGTCGATTGTTGATGTGAGGCCTCAGTTTCTCCCCACCTGCTCTTTTCCACGCAGCTGATTGAATGTCCTCATGACGTGCCTCTGACTTCTCCCCAAAGGAGTAATCCAAGATAGAAAGAGAGCCAGAGAGAAGCCATCCTTCTTTTGATATAGGGTTAGAATTAAGATGGCATCACTTCTACCACATTCCATTTATTAGAAGTAAACCACTAAATTCAGCCCACATGCAAGTGGTAGAGAATTAGGGTCTGACTTTTGAAGGGAGGAGTTTCAGTGAAATTACTAACGTATTTTAAACCCACCTCATGTATAATTAGCCTTAACTCATCCTTACCAGTTATTTATATTAACACAGTTGTATCAAAACCGTGCTCATCTACACTTTCAATTAATTCCTCTTTGAGCAAGAATACCGGTCGCTATTTTAAATTGCTCCCCACTGCGTGACCACTATGGGTTGACAAAGTTACGCTGCCCATATTTGTGTACCCTACTGATTCGATTTGTGTTACTGTCCTGATGTGGGGCTATGTCCATATTGTGTGTGTATATTAACAGTCCCCAGGAACAGGCCACCCTCTTATGAAAGTCACTGGTTTATTTACATCCAGTTTAAATATAGAGTGCACTGGAGGTTTTCAGTTGCGCTCACCCATCTTTGCACACTAACCTCCCAGAAAATCTACCAAATCTGCAGACTTGTGTGTTTTTTTTTTAATTTCGTATTAAAACTATTGCTGCCATGTAATGTGTACTATATATCCCTGTAAGTTAATAAAGTGAACATGCTTGGATTAGATGTTCATTTATGGATGCCCGAGTAGCTTCTATTTTGGTTAATTGTTGATCTTGTATTTTTTTTTAATTTTTTAATTTTTTTTTTTAGTTTTTGAGAGAGACAGAGACAGAGCATGAGCAGGAGAGGGGCAGAAAGAGGGAGACACAGAATCCAAAGCAGGCTCCAGGCTCTGAGCTGTCAGCATGGAGCTCGATGTGGGGCTCAAACTCACGAACTGTGAGATCGTGACCTGAGCTGAAATTGGACGCTCAACCAACTGAGTCACCCAGGTGCCCTGAGTTGATCTGGCATTTTAACCGGCTCTCTGCTGACCTTAGGTACAGAACTTACGCAGTTTTGTTTTGGATGTCTTCATGTTAAATTTATAGGCAAAACACTCTTTTGGACAGAAGTTGCATTTGTTTAATATTCAGGGTTGTTGCAAGAAGGGGGGCAGAAAAGTTACCCTGTGCTTATTCTTGGGGGAATGTAGCCAGCCAGTATTATCCATTGTTTCACCTCCTTGTGTGGGCCCGTGATGACAGGTCCCTATGAGCATGTTGACAGCAGTTTCCTGCTAAGAAACAGCCCCCTATACCATATGTTTATTATTAGCCAAGAACATTTCACAAGCAGTAAGTTTTAACACTCCAGGGGGCCTCTAATTATCTGAAGGTAGATGGAAAAATTTTCAATCTAGTGTGTAAAACAAAAATCTATCTTAATTCATCTTATTAAAATATTCAGAACCAATAATTAATTTCAGAAAGGGAAGACGTAGAGGGAATGGCTGTTTAGAAATTGAGGAAAGAATAGCTGGCCAACTTCTAAACTTGAGAATTAGGGCCTGAGAGGGAGAGGGACAAGTTGGATCCCAGGTCTTGGTTGACTTGGTCTCTGACCTGCCTTTGTTTGCATTTTCTAGATAGTGCTAGCCTAACCTAACCTAACCCAACCTGATATGGGAACCAAGAGTAGTTCTGTAGGTCCGCTGTTAAAATTTTAGCAAGAAGCTTTGTTTAATGCCGGCAGAGTGATTAGGTATAATGTTGACTGATTAAAGTCTGCAAAACAATTGAAATAACACTGAAACTTGGGGAAGCTCAAGTTTCCTGTCTGGAAAATGGGCAATGGCATGGCAGTAATCAAGTTGTATTTCTTGCCTTTGTACTGACATGCAAGCATGCTCACTGAGATATATTATTAAATGCAACTTACAGTTTTATAAATAAGTCATTATTATTTTTTTTTTTTAGTGTTCATTTATTTTTGAGAGACAGGGAGCATGATCAGGGGAGGGCCAGAGAGAAAGAGGGAGATACAGAATGCAAAGTAGGCTCCAGGCTCTGAGCTGTCAGCACAGAGCCCGATGTGGGGCTCGAACTCATAAACCGCTAGATCATGACCTGAGCCAAAGTCGGACACTTAACTGACTGGGCCACCCAGGCGCCACTATAAATAAGTTCTGATCTAAATATTTGATTTTAAAAATTTATTTATTACTGTGTGTTTCAAAAACTTAGAGCTTACCCTCCACCTTTATTTATGATCTCATTTAGACATGAGTCTAAGTAGATATGGCCCTGCCAATGACTTTGTATCTCTCTATTGTCATTGTTGATGGTATGTAGAGAGAAGATGATTCCTAAGAATATGCTGAATGGAAGCATGTGTTTATTAACTATATTATTTTTTGTGAGGCTTGTACATTAACACGTCTGATGCTACCTTCTCAGGAGAGTTCCTGAGAAACCCCATCCCCGTAATAAAACATGTCTCCCTTATGCTCTCTGAAATCCCCCTATATTACTTACCTTTAAATGTCTTTTATTTTTATCACTGATTGAAGCATTTAGATATCCAGGTAATACACAAGAATTTTTTAGTTTGTTTTATTAATCTAGGATTAACCAGGTACCTAAGGAAACAGGATTTGAAACACCAACTTTCAGTGTAAAAGAATTATAAATCAATATCATATCATTTCCTTTTAAATGTAGGATGTTGGAGGACCCAAGACCTTCTGTATTTCAGACTTCTAGCACTTGCTCCTTCTACCATTTAGGAAGTGACGTGCTAGTGGGCGTTATGTTGAATACAGTGGGGATGTTTTCTGAGCAGGCCACTCTGCCTCGAATCCTCACATTTCAATCTTTGCACAGAAGCTCATGCATAGTACTATTCCAGGTAGTTAAACCATATAGATCAGCCATTGTAGGCATAGAGTAAGGCCATGCCACATTTTATTTATCCATTTACCAATTGACACATTCCCCCCTCCCCCCCCCCCCCCCCCCCAGTTTTAGTCTCTTATCAATAATGCTATTATGGGGGAACCTGGGGGGTTCACTTAGTTGTGTCCAACTCTTGACCTAGGCTCAGGTCATGATCTCATGGTTTGTGAGATGCAATCCAGTGTTGGACTCTGTGCTGACAGTTCCGAGTTTGCTTGGGATCCTCTCATTCCCTCTGTCTGCCTCCCCTCCCCACCCCCCACCCCCCATGTGCGTGTGCTGTTTCTCTCAAAATAAATAAACTTAAAAAAATTATGCTATTATGGATATTTTAAATCAAATCTTTCTTGCCTTTTGTGTTCATTGGGGCAAATTTCAGCCATTTACAAAAGTAGACAAAACAGTATAATGAATCCTTACATGCCCATTAGCCAGGTTTAACAGTTGTTAACTTATGGCCAGTCTTGGTTCTCCTCTACCCCACTCACTTTTCTCATAATTGTATTATTTTAAAGCAAATATCTGATGTCATATCACTCCATCTATAAATATTTCAGTAAACATCTCTAAAAGATAAGCCCCTTTTCTTTTCTTCTTATTTTTTAAAGATAAGCCCCTTTTAAAATAAACATAAGCCCCGCACACCTTGGTGGCTCAGTTAGGCATCTGACAACGGCTCAGGTCATGATCTTGTGGGGTGAGTGTAAGCCCCCCATTGGGCTCTGTGATGACAGCTCAGAGCCTGGAGCCTGCTTCCAATTCTGTGTATCCCTTTCCCTTTCTCTTCCCCTCCCCCGTTCATGCTCTCTCTCTCTCTCTCTCTCTCTCTCTCTCTCTCTCTCTCTGTCTCTCTCAAAAATAAATGAACACTTATAAAAAAGATAACTAAAATACCATTAGCATACTGGAAAGTAGCATTGACTCCTTCAGTTTCTATACTTAAATCTAAATTGGATAGCCTTAGTGTTCACACATACGATTTTCATATAAGTATCATAAATTTTAAAGTTTGTTTGAATTAGCAAATACAGTTCGCATAGTGCACTTGATTAGGATAAGTATTCAATGTTTCTTTATCACTGTAGCTTCTCCCTTCATCTCTGTCTGTGTCCGTCTTTCTTTTGGAATTCGTTTGTTGAAAGAACTGGGTCATTTCTCCTCTGGTTTCCTATACTCTGCTTTCTGCTGATTGTGTTCTCATGGTGCAGTTTAACATGTTTTTATGTTCCCTGTATTTCCTGTAAATTGGTAGTTGGATCCAGAGGCTCGATCAGAGTCAAGTTTCGTTTCATTTCTTTCTTTCTTTCTTTCTTTCTTTCTTTCTTTCTTTCTTTCTTT
>NW_024412400.1:21879681-21889973 GCF_014898765.1 Herpailurus yagouaroundi | reverse complement strand
TTTCTTTCTTTCTTTCTTTCTTTCTTTCTTTCTTTCTTTCTTTCTTTCTTTCTTTCTTTCTTTCTTTCTTTTGCAAAACCACTTCATAGGGGGTATTGTTCTTCCTTCTGGAGGTATACAATGCATGTTTTTTTCCTCTTTTGGGGGGATAGCAGCTATCTATGAACCTCATTCGTATATCCTCAGTTTATTAGGAGTTGCAGCGTATGCTATTCCAGTGCTTCATAGCTTCTTCTTCAATGAAGAGAAATTCATCTCATCTACTGCTTTGATTACTCAGTGGTACAGTTGATAAAAGAAAGCAAGAATGAATGCTTCGTTTTTTCTCCTTTTCTTACCAGTTTTCAAAATAGTGAGCTGCTACCCTAGCATCCTCCAGTGGTGACCAACCATCTTTTTTATTTAAATCTTTTTAAAAATAGCATTATATAAAATAGAACTACCTGACGACCCAGCAATTGCACTACTAGGTTTATCCAAGGGATACAGGTGTGCTGTTTTGAAGGGACACATGCACCCCAATGTTTATAGCACTACTATCAGCAACAGCCAAAGTAGGGAAAGAGCCCAAATGTCCATCAATGGATGAATGGATAAAGAAGATGTTTTATACACACACACACACACACACACACACACACACACACACACACACACACAATGAAGTATTACTCAGCAATCAAAAAGAATGAAATTTTGCCATTTGCAACTATGTGGCTGGAACTGGAGGGTATTATAGTAAGCGAAATTAGTCAGAGAAAGACAAATATCATATGTCCTTCATTCATATGAGGACTTTAAGATACAAAACAGATGAACATAAGGGAAGGGAAGCAAAAATAATATAAAAACAGGGAGGGGGACAAAACAGAAGAGACATAAATATGGAGAACAAACAGAGGGTTACTGGAGGGGTTGTGGAGGGGGGATGGGCTCAATGGGTAAGGGGCACGAAGGAATCGACTCTTGAAATCATTGTTGCACTAGATGCTAACTTGGATGTAAATTAAAAAAATAAATTAAAATTAAAAATTAAATTAAAAATAGAATTATAGATTAAAATCCAGTCACATTTGGTACAATTCTATTTTCTTTAATTTTAGAGAGAGAGATAGAGCGTGAGTGGGGGGAGAGGCAGAGAGAGAGAGAGAGAGGGAGAGAGAGAATCTTAAGCAGGCTCCATGCTTAGTGGAGCTTAATCCCACAACCCTGGGATCATGACCTGAGGCAAAATCAAGAGTTGGATACTTCACCGACTGATCCACCCAGGTGCCCAATACAATTCCATTTTTTTTTTAATTTTTTTTTCAACGTTTATTTTTTTGGGGACAGAGAGAGGTAGAGCATGAACGGGGGAGGGGAAGAGAGAGAGAGAGGGAGACACAGAATCGGAAACAGGCTCCAGGCTCTGAGCCATCAGCCCAAAGCCTGACGCGGGGCTCGAACTCACGGACCGCGAGATCGTGACCTGGCTGAAGTCGGACGCTTAACCGACTGCGCCACCCAGGCGCCCCTAATTCCATTTTTTAAAATTAAATTCTTAAATTTTATTTAAATCCAAGTTAGTTAACATATAGTGTAATAATGATTTCAGGAGTAGAATTTAGTGATTTGTCACTTACATGTAACACCCAGTGCACATCCCGACAAGTGCCTTCCTTAATGCCCATCACCCATTTAGCCCATTCCCCCACCCCCCACCCCTCCAGCAACCCTCAGTTTGTTCTCTGTATTTAAGAGTCTCTTATGGTTTGCCTCCCTCTTTTTATCTTATTTTTCCTTCCCTTCCCCTATGTTCATCTGTTGTGTTTCTTAAATTCCACATATGAGTGAAATCATATATTTATCTTTCTCTGACTTATTTTGCTTAACATAATACACTCTAGTTCCATCCATGCTGTTGCAAATGGCAAGATTTCATTCTTTATGGTTACTGAGTAATATTCCATTATATACTATATATATATGTCATCTTTAACAAAAAATTTTTTTAATGTTTATTTTTGGGAGGGAGAGAGGCAGAGTGCAAGCAGGGGAGGGGCATAGAGAGAAGGAGACATAGAATAGAGAGTAGGCTTCAGGCTCTGAGTTGTCAGCACAGAGCCCGATGTGGGGCTCAAACCCACACGCTGTGAGATCAGGACATGAGCCGAAGTCAGACGCTTAACCAACTGAGCCACCCAGGCACCCCAATATATAACATCTTCTTTATCCATTTGTCAGTTGATGGACATTTGGGCTCTTTCCATAATCTGGCTATTGTTAATAGTTCTGCTATAAATATTGTGGTGCATGTGCCCCTTTGATGGAGCATTTTTAATCTTTTGGATAAATACCTAGTAGTGCAATGGCTGGGTTGTAGGGTAGTTCTATTTTTAATTTTTTGAGGAAACTCCACAGTGTTTTCCAGAGTGGCTGCCCCAGTTTGCATTCCCACCAGCAGTGCAAAAGTGATCCTCTTTCCCTGCAGCCTCATCAACACCTGTTGTTTCCTGAGTTGTTAATTTTAGCCATTCTGACAGGTGTGAGGTGGCAACTCATTGTGGTTTTGATTTGCATTTTCCTGATGATGAATGATGTTGAGCATCTTTTCATGTCTCTGTTAGCCATCTGGATGTCTTCTTTCGAAAACTGTTCATGTCTTTTGCCCATTTCTTCACTGGATTATCTGTTTTTTGGGTGTTGAGTTTGATAAGTTCTTTATAGATTTTGGATACTAACCCTTTATCTGATATACACCATTTGCAAATACCTTCTCCCATTCCATTGGTTGCCTTTAGTTTTGATGATACAATTCCATTTTAATATTAGGTAGATATATACTAACTTATATTAGTATATACCCCACGTCTACTTCTGTGTCCTCAGAGAAACTGAGCTCCCGTTGCTAAGACAGAGGAAGAATCATGGAACATATTGGAGATGAAATAGAGGAGGCGGTGAGGCAGAATATCCTCATCTACTGGCAATTCAAAACAGCTTTTGGAGCATAAGAGAACATTTCAGTGGGATAGAATTGTTTTATACCTTGACTATGGCTGCATTTGTCAAAAGTCATAGAACTGTACATTTTAAAAAGGTGAATTCTCTACATATGAATTATACATAAAAAATCATAATTCTAACTTGCTTTTACAAACATATTCATAGTCTTCTCTATTTTTTAAGTCATTTGTAGTGGCTTAATAAAAAATTATTATTGAAATGCTTGAATTTCGGGAAAAAATACATCCATAGGTCTAATTTCATTATGGTGGCTTTATGACTTAGGGTCAATTTCTTCTTTTTTTTTATAATGTGAAAATTTGACTTAGGTAAGTTTCATTGGTTCTCACGGTTTGTTGCACATTAGAATCACCTGGGAATTTTTAAAGAGACATTTATTTATTTGTTTTGAGAGAAAGAGAGAGAGTTCAAGTGGGGGAAGGACAGAGAGAGAGAGGGAGAGGGAGAGA
This sequence comes from Herpailurus yagouaroundi, assembly GCF_014898765.1. NCBI lineage: Eukaryota > Metazoa > Chordata > Mammalia > Carnivora > Felidae > Herpailurus > Herpailurus yagouaroundi. Next base: position 21,886,518 of record NW_024412400.1, on the reverse strand, counting down.
GAGAGAATCCCAAGCAGGCTCTGCACTGTCAGCATGGAGCCCAGTGCAGGGCTCTACTCCATGAATTGTGAGGTCATGACCTGAGCCAAAATCAAGAGTTGAATGCTTAAATGACTGAGACACCCAGGCACCCCTCACCTGGGAACTTTTAAAACCCTGATGTCCAGAATGTTTGAGAGTAGGAGCCAAGCATCAGTATTTAAAATTTTCTCCCTGGTGATTCCAATGTGCAGCCAAGTTTGAGAACCAATTATATGGGGTCTTCACTGGTTTTTAACCATGGCTGCGTATGGAATCACTTGGGGACCTTTAAAAAAGACTGCTGTCTGGGCTGCTTCTCCCCTAGTTTTAAGTGGTCTGGGGTTGTGGCCTGAGCATTAGTATTTTTAAAAGTCTCCCAGCTGATTCTATTTTGCATTCAAAGTTGGGAACGTCTATTCTATATAGGTGTGACCTCAAAGGCTGTGTAGGGCCTGCTGTTCCTTTGCCACTTCTCTGCGATTATTGTTCTCAAAGTGTGGTCTTCAGATCAACAGCATCAGCGTTACCTGGAAAAGTGTTCCCCAAATCCTTCCCAGGTTTGTTGAATGTGAAGCTCAGAGGATGTGACCCAGAAATCTGTATGTTTCAAGTCCTACAGATGATTGTGATATGCAGTACAGTGTGTGAAGCATTGCTTAGGGAATTTTGTTGGCTATTCCTTAGTTATTGGCAGTGGAGATGAACTCTCTTACTGCTAAAACCTGCAGGAAGTTCCTTGTGGATTTGGCAATTCTAGCATCTGAACCCCAGGTCAGAGAGAAATTATTTTGACACATTTGATTGCTCTTATGCCCAAGTGGCGTTATGAATGGCACGGGGCTCTAAGAATGGCCACTCTATTCACACACAGTTATTTTAGCAAACTGTGGAAAATATGAACAATGGCATCTTTTAGATGCACCCAATTACACTGCTTTGCTATTAACATGGCCTAGTTCTCTGTGATTCTGTTTCAGAATTTGTAGGTCTTCCTTTGTTGGTTCTGCTTTGATTTAAAAAAAAAAAAAGGAAGAAGCAAAGCTCATCCTGAAAGAGAACCACATTTATAATAGAAAGTCCAGGGACTTCAGTGATTCCTCATCACAATGTCTTCTATTTTATCATAGCTCCATTTTTTTTTATTTTATTGTAACAAGACTTCATAGCAAGTGGAAAAAGACGGTTTGCCCCAACTCATTTTATCCTGATTTAGAAAGATCTAAACATGTATACCTTAGAAAACAGTACTATATGGAAGAGTTTTATTCTGTACGTGGGCAGGATGGGGCACAGATCCAGTCGTTTCAAATCTATGATTTGGAGTGGTGGTGGAAACTAGTAATCTTGTAGAATACCTATCTTATGGTTTGTCAAAAATAGACATAAAAAGTAAAACTGGCAATATCCTTAATAAATGAAACTCCAGTCGAAGATCAAAAATTTGATTATCTCCAGTGTTGTATGACACCTCACCTCTTCCTCCAACAAAGATCTGCAGATTCTAAAACAGACTCACACTTTGCCTCTTTCTCCCACCCAAATATTTTAATATTTAAACTATATAATTGACAGGATGGAGCAGTAAAACATGTCTTAAACGTAGCCCTAGTCACTTTGCTAAGTATGTATACCATCTATATATTTGGACTTGATGTTTGAATTGCCCTAACACAATTTCATTTCTTCTTCTTTCTTTAAAATTTTTTAAGACTTTATATTTTTTAGAGTGGTTTTGGATTCACAGCAAAATTAAGAAGAAGGTCCAGAGATTTTCATGTACCCTCTGCCCGCATATATGCAGTCTCCCCCATTATCAATATCCCTCACAGAGTGGTACATTTGTTACAGTCGACAAGTTCACATTGACGCATTATGGTCACTCAGAGTCCATGCTTTACATTATGGCTAACTCCTGGTGGTGTGCATTCTATGGGTCTAGACAAATGTATAATGGCATGTATCCATCATTATGGCATTGTACCCGGTACTTTCATTGCTAACAATCCCCTGTTCTTTGCCTATTCATCCCTCCCCATGCCATGCTTGGCACCCTGCACCCCTGCTCACCATCAACTACTGATCTTTTTATTGTCTCCATAGTTTTGCCTTTTCCAGAATATCATACAGGTGGGATCATATAGGATGTAATATTTCATATTGGTTTCTTTCACTTAATGATATGTATTTAAGGTTGCTTCATGTCTTTTCTGGCTTGGTCTTTTTAGCACTGAATAATATTCCATTGTGTGGTAGACCACAGCTTATCCACTCATCTACTGAACGACATCCTGATTGCTTTTACATTTCAGCAATCATGAATAAGCTGCTATAAACATCCACAGTGCAGGTTTTACTGTGGATATAAGTTTTCAGCTCCTTTGGGTAAACACCAAGGAGTGAGATTGCTGGATCAGATGCTTAATTTTGTAAGAAACTGCTTCAAACCATCTTTGAATGTAGTGGTATCATTTTGCTTCACCACCAGCAATGAATGAGAGTTCTTAATGCTCTACAACTTTGCAAACATTAGGTGTTGTCAGTGTTCCACATTTTGGCCATTCAAGTGGTACCCCATTGTTTCTTTATATTTTTAATTTTGTTTGTTCATTCGTTTTGTGTTTTAGATTCCACATGTAAGTGAAATCATATGGTATTTGTCTTTCTCTGCCTGACTTATTTCACTTAGCATAATACCCTCTAGGTCCATCCATGTTGCTGCAAATGGCAAGATCTCATCCTTTTTTATGGCCGAGTAATATATTCCATCGTATATATACCACATCTTCTTCATCAGTTCATCTCTTGATGGACAATTGAGTTGCTTCCATAGTTTGACTGTTGTAAATAATGCTGCAATAAATATAGGGGTTTGTATATTTTTTTGATTTAGTGTTTTCATTTTTTTCAGGTAAATACTTTTTTCCAAAATAGTGGCTGCACCAAGTTCATTCCTACCAATGGTGCATAAGTGTTCCTTTTTCCCTACATCCTCACCAACACTTGTTATTTATTGTTTTTTTTTTTATACTAGCCATTGGAATAGAGGTGATATCTCATTGTGGTTTTAATTTACATTTCCCTGATGATTAATGATGTTGAGCATCTTTTCATGTGTCTGCTGGCTATCTTTGGAAAAATGTCTCTTCAGGTCCTCTGCCCATTTTTAATCAGATTATTCTTTTTGTGTGTGTCAAGTTGTGTAAGTTCTTTATATATATTGGATATTAACCCTTCATCACATATCATTTGCAAATATATCCTCCCATAGAAGAAGATTGCCTGTTTGTTATTTTGTTGATGGTTTCCTTCAGTGTGCAAAAAGCTTTTTATTTTGGTGTGGTCTCAATAGTTTATTTTTTCTTTTGTTTCCCTTGCCTGAGGAGACACGCCTAGAAAAATGTTGCTAAGGCTGATGTCCAAGAGGTTACTGCCTGTGTTTTCTTTTAGGGGTTTTATTATTTTAGGTCTCACATTTAGGTCTTTAATCCATTTCACGTTTGTTTTTGTGTGTGCTGCAAGAAAGTAGTATTTCGTTCTTTTGCATGTAGCTGTCCAGCTTTTGTTGAAGAGATATTCCCCGCCCGGCATTGTGTATGCTTGCTTCCTTTGTCATAGATTAATTGGCCATATAAGGGTGGGTTTATTTTTGGGCTTCCTATTCAGTTATATTGATCTGTGCATTTGTTTTAGTGCCAGTACCATTCTGTTTTTATTACTGTAGATTTGCAGTATATCTTGAAATCTGGCATTGTGAGAACTCCAATTTTGTTTTTCTTTCTGGAGAGTGCTTTGGCTATTCGGGGTCTTTTGTGGTCCCATATAAATTTTAAGATTATTTGTTTTAGTTCTGTGAAAAATACTATTGGATTTTGATAGGCAATGCATCGAATCTGTAGATTGCCTTGGGTAGCATGGAAATTTTAGCAATATTAATTCTTTCAACCTATGAGCATGTAGATCTTTCTTGTTTGTATTGTCTTCAATATCTCTTATATCAATTTTAATAGGTTTTCAGAGCACAACACTTCGACCTCATTGGTTAAATTAATCTTTAGGTATTTGATTCTTTTTGATGCAATTGTGAATGGGATTGTTTTCTTAATTTCTCTATCCACTACTTTGTTTTTACTATATGGAAAGCAACAGATTCCTGTATGTTAATTTTGTATCCTTCAATCTTACTAAATTCATTTATTAATTCTAACAATTTTTTGCTGGATTCTTTAGAGTCTTCTGTATGTTGTATCATATCATTTGCAGATAGTGGCAGTTTTACTTCTTTCCTACCAATTTGGATGTGTTTTATGTTTTGGAAGATTGTATGTTTCTAGGGATTTATCCACTTTTTATAGGTGGTCCAAATTATTGGCACATAATTTTTTTTTATCACTGTAAGTGATCGATCTCCTAACTTTACTATGTCTTTGTTTTTCCTCATGAAATTTCTTCCTTACTTCTAGTAATGGTCTTCTCTTTCCACTTGAACATGTGCTTTCTTACATTTCTTGTAAGGCTGCTTTCGTGGTGTTGAATTCCTTTAACTTTAATTTCTCTGGGAAACTCTTTCTCTCTCTTTCAATTCTGAATAATAATCTTGCCAAGTAGAGCATTCTTGGCTGTACGTGTCTTCCTTTCACCACTTTTAATATATCATGGCCCTCCTTTCTGGCCTGCAAAGTTTCTGCTGAAAAATCAACTGATAGCCTTATGGACTTTCTCCTGTACTTAACCGTTTGCTGTGCTCTTGCTGCTTTTAAGATTCTCTCTTTTTCTTTACACTTTGCTAATTTAATAGTTGTATGTCTTCGTGTGGACCTCCTTGGTTGGGTTCATCTTGTGTGGGGCTTTTTGTGCTTTCTGGACCTGGACCTCTGTCTCCTTCTCTGAGTTTGAGAGGTTTTAACTATTATTTCTTCAAATAAGTTTTCTGCCTTTTTTTCTTTCTCTTCTCCTTCTGGGACTTCTCTAATGGGAATGTTAGTATGCTTGATGTAGCTCTAGAGGTCCCTGAACTTATCCTCATTTTTTTTTTTTTTTTTGTATTCTTTTTTCTTTGCTCTTCAGTTTGGTTTCTTCCACTGTTCTCTCTTCCAAATCACTGATCTGTTGTTTTGCATCCTCTAATTGCTGTTGATTCCCTTTAGTGAATTTTTCATTTCAGTTAGTATATTCTTCAGCTCTGACTGGTTCTTTTTTATATTTCTGTCTGCTTGTGGAAGTTCTCACTGAATTTATCCCCTATTCTCCCAAGCCTGTTTTGTGTCTTTATGAACATTACTTTGAACTCTTTATCAGGTAATTGCTCATCTCTGTTTTGTTTATGTCTTTCTCTGGAGTTTGTCTTATTCTTTCATTTGGAACACATTCCACTGTCTTTACATTTTGTCTCACTCTCTGTGTTTGTTTCTATGTATTAGGCAGGTCAGCTATATCTCCTACTCTTAAAAATAGTGTCTTATGTAGACCATGTCCTGTGGTGCCCTGTAGTACTATCCCCCTTAGTCACCAGAACCAGGCACTCCTGGAGTGTCTGTTATGTGGACTGTATGTGCCCTCTTGTTCTGCCTGGGCTGCAACTGCTGCTGGTACTTTGGGTGTCGGGGCTGTCCTTGACCTGGTTCTTAGCAATCATTGGCCACAACTGCTGTGAGTGCACTGGTGGGCAGGACTTGCCCACTAGTGGCTGGCTGAGAGGCACAGTTGTACCTACTGCAGGGATGGATGCTGGTGGGCAGGGCTGGTTCTCAGTCTAGGTGGCTGCAATGAATTGCCATGACTGCTGCAGTTGCGCTGGTGGACAGAGCTTTTCTCCAGTGTGGCTTGCTGAGAGGTTGGACTATAGCTACTGTGGATGCGTTGGTGGGTGGGGCTAGCTCCCTCCTTCCCCAAGGAAGTATTTACTCCAGAGGGGCATTGGTCCTGTCAGGGCCCGTCCACTGGGTATGGTGGTGTGGGAGCCACTTTGGAGGGGTACCTGCCAGGCAGGTGGATCCACAGGGGAATGCTGGATAGGGCAAGTGGTGCTAACAAGGTTGATGGAGAGTTTTCAGAACTGGTACCCATAAGCATCTGACTAGGTAGGCTGAAGGAGGGCAAGAAAAATGGTGCCCACTACCACTTCTGTTCCCAGAGGGAGTTCCACAGATCTCTGACCCTCTGGCATGTGTCCTAAACTTAGTCTATAAATCTTTTCACATGTTATCTAGGTATTTCTCACACTGTTCCTTCTGGTTTGGGTCTCAGACTGAGTGATATAGTGTGCTGGCTCTTTAAAAGCACATATTCATTTTCCTATAGATCTCTGGCTCTCCCTGAGTTAAGCCCTGCTGATTTTTAAAGCTCCATGAATTCAGTCGCACTGATTTTCAAAGCCAGCCATTATAGGTTTTCCAGGGACAGAGATGCCTGGTGTGGGGCTTGATCCCCTCACTGTTCCATCCTTGTGATATCCTTCCTGATTGTGGGCAGCCCGCCTGGGGGTTTGGTTCCTGACCAGGCCTCTATCCCTTCTACCCTTTTGATATGACCTACTCTTTATGTGTTCAGCTATTGCTGATCTCTTCTGCTAGTCTTTAGCTTGTTTTCAGAGTGAGTTGGAATACACAAGAGTTGTTACCTTGGTGTGTTCATGGGAGGTGGTAAACACAGAATCTTCCTACTCCATCATCTTCTAAGTGATCCCTTTGTTTCATTGTCCTTCTTTTTCTCTTTCTTTCTTTCTTTCTTTCTTTCTTTCTTTCTTTCTTTCTTTCCTTCCTTCCTTCCTTCCTTCCTTCCTTCCTTCCTTCCTTCCTTCCTTCCTTCCTTCCTTCCTTC
>NW_024412400.1:21854294-21879671 GCF_014898765.1 Herpailurus yagouaroundi | reverse complement strand
TTCCTTCCTTCCTTCCTTCCTTCCTTCCTTCCTTCCTTCCTTCCTTCTTTTGCATTTCATCTCAATCCTATCCAGTTGTTTGTATATTAGTTACAATAATTTGGGAATAAAGGCTTTGAATAAGAGACTTCAGTGAATGAGCTGATGATTAAAAGGAGATTAAGATTTTGAATTATTACAATGAAAAATTTAAGAAAAGATTCTGAAATGTTAGAGTATGACATTTAAATCCCCATGTTCCAAATAATTTAATCTAAATATTACCTTAAGGTAAATAAGAGAAATGAAGTGGCAATTAGAGTACTTTGTTAAAATAATTCTTGGTTTTGGATGGAAGCTGAGATTAAGAAATGGAATTGAATGTTTAAAAAAAGTCTTTGATTAAATAGTAGAATGGAATTTAGGGAGGATGCCTATGTGTCAGAATGAAAATCTTTGGTAGTGAAAGTTTTTATGCTATTTAGTTCTTGTACTGAAAGGGAGTTTTCCAAACTAAATTTTGGGTTGTAATTTTTATTGAAATAAGTACTTTGTAGCAACTTCAGAATACCTTCTCTGTGAGTGAGGTTCTAAGATTTGCTGGGCCAGCCTCCAGTTTTGAAGGGCCTGTAGGAAAATTCTCTTGGGCGGCTCAGGGCTCTGGCACAGTGATGGGAATGTGACTGTGTAAATAGCAGGTACAGGATTAGCTAACCCTCCTGGGATGTGCAGAACTAAGAAGCCTACTTCTGTAAACATGGAAACCAGTTTAAAAAGAACCAAAGGGATGTGGATTCTTTTATTGGAGCTAAAAATAAGGTCTACTTGAAGTCTCTGCATTTGGGCATGCAGATTTTTGCTTAAATTTAACTTTAGGCTTATTTTTCCTTTAGCATGCTGACTGTGACCAAATAATTTAGATTTTTCACCCTTCCTTTGTTGAGCGATGGAAATTTACAGTTATTGTAAAGAAGAAAGAGGTGTGTTTGTGGGGAAGTATGTGACTGTGAGCATGGATGTGGGTATATGGAATATGCAAGGTAGAGGATTTGAAAGGGAAGTGTGAAAAAGCAGAGAATAACAGACGAATTTGAGAATTATGACTTTAATTTATTTAATCTCTTAGAACTTAATATAAATTAAATCTAGCTAAGGAGATACATTTTTATAGAAAATTGTGTTCATTTATTTCACGATATTCCATCCCTGTCCTCAGGTTTTTTTTCATTTCATCTTTTAATCTTCATCTTTCCTAAAGATCAACTCTGTGCCTTGTTTAATTTTTGTACCTATAAGTTAGTCAGATAATATAATGGCGTATGAAGACTCAGCCGCCAGATGCACAGAGCTATGCCTGCAGGAAGGAAGCAGAGTTTGTAGATGGGCTGTTTTATATCCATATTTCAAGAGGAGTCCACATTGCCTTCTTCTGACTCTCTAAAACTAAGAACTGCATTTCCACCGGGTACGCTGGTGAGATAATAAATTACATTTACAAGATTAGGGCTAGTTCCTTAGAAACACTCCTAACATTTTTAGGTCCTAGTTTTTCATGATCAGAGTGACCACCTTTTATTATACCAGTACCTTTGTGCCAGTAACACATAAACCAAAGCCAAAAAGTCAAAAATAACAACAACAAAACCATCTGAAAATAAACTCTTGATGTGTGTTGGAAAACAAAGGAGACATGTCTTTACATCATGTTTGAGCCTCTGAAAACACTTGGTTATCTGTTCTTGGCTATTCAAGTGGCCTAATACAAATGTATTAGTTATCCATTGCTGAATTACAAATTACCCTGAAAGCATCCTCTGAGATGGCCCTCAGCAGCTTAAAACAGTAACCTTCCTTCTATTATACAAGGAGTGGCTTCGCTAGGTGGTTCTGACTCAGGGTCTCCCATGAGGTTGCAGTCAAGATGTTGGGCGGACTGAATGCTGTTCTGGGGCTGTAGGTTGGCTTCTGTAGAGTGTCAAGTTAGTGCTGGCTCTTGGTAGGAGACCTCTATTCTTGCTGTGCAGACCTCTGCATAGGGCTAATAGAGTACCCCCACAACATGGCAGCCAGCTCCCCTCAGAGGGAGCAATCCAAGAAAGGGCAGGGTAGAATTCACAGTGTTTATGGCCTAACTTTGGAAGTCACACACTGTCACTTTCACAATATTCTCTGGTTATGCAGGCCAGGCCTATTATAGATGAAAAGGTATGAAAACCAGGAGATGGAGGTCATTGAGGCCATTGTGGAGACTGGCTACCACAATGTGCATTTCCAAAAGTCATGAAGAAAAATGAGACTAGGACTGTGGGCTTGGAATCTTTTAATTGACTATAACAATTGATATTTTTTATTTCAGGAAATGCATAATCCCATTACTTTAAATGTCATATCTAGAATCTTGCACTCTATCTTGGCTTTAAAAAAGAGAAGGTTATTGAGGACAGGCATGCAGCCTTTAGATCAAATCACATAAGGGTCAGAAGAGAACTAACAGTCCACTAAAGGTCAGGCACTTACCATGAATTCTTTCTCTCATTTATGCCTCACAACAACCCTTGGAGATGAATGGTGTTAGTCTCATTTAGCAGAGTCAAAAATTATGGTCCAGAGAAATTCAGTAATTTGCTCATAGTCATAGAGCTCCTAAGTAGTTGTCTTGATTCAAATCTAGGTTTGTTTGATGATATAGTTTGTGAGTTTCTTATTGCATTGTATAGCAGTGGGCTGTCCACTCCACTGGGGTGGGTCCCAGTGCCTGCTGTCCTCATTGGTGAGTACAGGGCATCTTGCAGGCAGATAGTAGGCAATTGATAAATATTTGTTGAATAAATGAAATTAATGAATGTCTGTATGTTCTGAAATTACCACCAGAAAGATACATTTTGATCCTCAGAGATGGCCCTTTGGATACAATTGAGACTTCAGACCTAGATGAATTATACCCCAGAACATTTGAAAAAAAATATCTGCTTATAACTAGATGAAATGACCTTAATAGACATGGGTAGCAGTGTCTGATATATATCACATTCTCAAAAATTGTTTCATTCCTCACTTTGCATTTGTAGAAATTTTGTCTAAATCACTGCATGATTGGGAAAACATGTATACTTTCACAAAAAAAAGCTACAGAGGTTATAAGATATAGCTACTGATAGATAGCTATCTTTGCCATCAATTAATGACAAAATTTTAGTGTAAATTGACAAAGGAGTGGTTTAGGTCATTTTAGAGTACAGTGATCATTGGGAGCTAGCCTTGGTATAGGCAAGGCAACCTGGTCCTAGGCTGTCTGGTCTTTTGCCCCAACTTTTTAATATTTATTTTTTCTATCTTTGCCTTTTCCCATAGTCCAGCAGGTTGATTTGTGGTGGGAATTTAGGACCGTGTGGTATCAGTTCAACCTTCAGAGTGGCATGAGACTAAAGGTCAGCACATGGGAAGTCATTCATGTCTATGTGACAAAGCCCAATAAAAACTCTGGACACCAAGGCTCAGGTGAGTTTCTCTCATTGGTGATACCCCACGTGTATTGTTACACATGATTGCCAAGAGAATTTAGTACAGTCCATTTGTAATAAACTGTAATCTGAGTATAATAGCTTTCAGTGAGTTGGTGGGTCCATAAAGTGAATTATGAAACCTGATGGTGGTCTCAGGGACCACTGAGCTTTTAATTGGTGTCAGAAGTGAGGCCAGTCTTGGGGACTTCTCTAACTCCAGCAACTGGCCATTCACTTGTGTGTGGAAAAAGAAAATTATAATGGCCTTGGGGGTCCTAAATATAACCTCTGCCTACCTGTCCAGTCTTGTTTTGTATCACTTTCTGCCTCACACATTACCCACAACCACATTGTCCCTTTGTTTCTCAGGTGTGGCCATAGCTTCTTTGCATGCACTATTTTTTTTTTTTTTTGGTTGTATTACTTACAAAGTATACAACCTGTATACTTACAGGGTTGATTATTTTATTAAGGTCTTATTTAAACATGTTATCCCTTCCAAGATGCTTTCCCCAATTACTCACACTAAAATAGCTTCATTTACTCACTACTCCAGCATTTATCACTTTTTGCCATGATCTTATTCATTTGACTACTTGTTTATCTGTCTTCCTCTATAGAAAGCAAAAAACTTGTCTATTTTGTCATTGTTGTGTGCAAGTGCCTGGGATGGCAACGAGTGCATTTTGGGCATTTATGAAATATTTGTTAAAGAGAGTAATAAAATGTATTTCCTTTAAAAAATAGAAAAAGCAAGCTGGAGGATCAGAATACTATTATAAGCCATAGTATATTTTATATTAAAAGATATTTAACAAACTATCTTTCCGTATCTTTGCATCCAAGCATAACTAGTGGAGAGTTGATGAATAAATCTGTTTTCACTGTTGGTGTACATTGACGTTTTCTTTAGCATTTTAATTAATGAATTGACAGAACATATGTATTATCTCTTTGTGTGCATATATATAAAGTTATACACACACACACACACACACACACATAGTTATATGTAATATAGAGAGAATTTTCAAATAAGACAAACTTGAGATTCAGACAATTAAAATTTGAAAAGATTAGACCAGGTAGGAAAATTGAACAGAGACTTTTAAACATGAAATTGAATTAGGATAAATTTAAATTATTGCCCTCAGTTTAAAATATAAGGCTAAGGAAAGATCTTAGAAGCCCCTATTCTATGGGAAATAGCTAAGGAAACTGAAGATGTTAAACTTGAAAAAGTGAAGGTTTAAGGAGATGTGATAATTTGTCTTCTAAATACCACAAATTATTTAGATAATTTGTATGTAAAGACTATCACGTACAACAGGGATTAGATTTATTTTGGATAATCCTACAGCTACAAATGAAACCAGGACTTGGAATTTTCAAGCAAAGGTAGATTTGGGTAAGGGGAAATGTTCTAGCAGAGCTGTTTACAGTGTAAATGGGCAGCTTGAGAAGTGTTGACCTCCCCTGTTGCCATTTAAAGTGGTTAAACATGATCTGAGTGGCCGTATACTAGGTAGATTTATGGGAAGCTGAACTGCATACTTTTTAAAGGCTGCAATAGGTCTCAGACTCTCATGGTTTAAAAAAATCTAAGGACCCGTTTCTAGGACCTTAGAGAATCCAAGGACCAGATCTTTAAGACAACATGATATGGCAGGGTCAATGATAGCAGATTTAGCAAGGGATAGACATTCTGGCCACAAATTCTTTGAAACTTCTCTCATCACTAAGTGAGCCTGAATGACTCACTTTAATTGGTACAATGCAGTAGAAAGGATCTGCATGATTTGTGAGGCTAGGTTAGAAAGGCTGGTACAGCTTTCACTTGATATTCCCTTGGGATGCTCACCCTTGGAACCCAGTCTGTGCTCAAGTCCAGAATTATACCTATTGAGTGACTTTCCTAAAGCATTTAACTCTCCCTCATTTAGCAGTCACACGGCGAGACCACATGTAAATATTCCAGGCACGTCTCCAGCTAAGGACCCAGCTGAAAGCCAGCATCAACTAACAGGTATGTGAGTAAGCAAGTCTTCAGATGGGTCTATCACCTAGTCTTTGAGCCCCCCAGGTGGTGCTGCAAGGAACAGAGATGAGATGTCGCCATTGATCCCTGCCAAAATTGCAGGATTTTTGAGTGTTTTAGCCATTTTACCTTTGGTGAGGCATGGTGAGGTGAGGTCAGAGGCAGATCAAGAGAAAGAGGCCAGAGAGAATTTTACATGCTTGTTAAACCTGCAGTTCCCTGGGGCGGGGGGGGGGGGGGGGCAGGGCATGTTGTGCCGAGTCCCTCGGGGAAGCACCAGGTTTCATCACAAGTTAGAGGGAAGAGAGAACAGTGAGAATGTGGCTTTCCTGGGATTTCTGTGGGAAGAAAAGGGCAAGGCAGGACAAGCAGGCTGAAGATTGGCTGATTTGAATAACACCAGCAGGTTATGGGGCATGGGGCTATCCCTGCTTGTCTGGTACCTGGCCCTAGGGTGATTATGCCAGGCTCAGAGTGGCCCGGAGTGTGAGACCCAGATGAAGGAGGTGCTTGGAGTGTGGATTTCATCAGCTGCTCAAGAAAAGAACTGACCAGCCTCTAGCTAGGGCCTTCAAACTGGGTCAAGATAGAATTTATAAAGCTGTATTACAGATAGAATTTATAAAACTGTATTGCTGTGAGCAAAATAAATGTTGACATTGTTTTAAGCCCCTAAATTTTGGATAGTTTATTATAGAACAGTAGATCATTGGACTACTTTGACTATTGGTAATTGCAAAAGCCCACAATATGGAAAGTCTGTTGAGTTCTTCTGGATTCCAGGAGGGTGTAATATCTTCTCTTGGCTTCTAGGGCCTTTTATAGAACCCAGAAGGGTCTCTCTGATCTGGAGTTCAGATTTACTGACTTACTGGGTCAGAATATGGGCCATAAAACCTGCCCCCAGACTTGTTTCTGTGGCTCTTGTGAAACCCAGAGGGTGTGATTTTCTACAGGGAGTCCCAGAGCAGCAATGAGAGAGGTACTTTCTGGATTTCAGGACAAAAGGAAGTCTATCTTGGTTTACTCTGTGGATGAACGTATCTGTCACAGTTTGGATTCCCCTCAATTTATTCCCCTTTGTTTGGGAAATGATCCCAGAAAGCAGGAGACAGGGAATGGGAGAGTTAGAAAGAGAAAGATCCAGTAGAAGGGGGTGTTATCAAGGTTGTTGTAGGAAACAAAGACTTGATTTCCCTGGGAGCTCCTGAAAAGCATACCTCTTAAAGATATCCTCCCATAGGGTAGGATTCAGAGATATTTATCCAACCTTCTCGTTTCCCCTTGGGTTGAGGGCTGTGTCCGAGAGCAAGCTCTGGACTGTACTTGCACATGGGCTGAGCAAGCTTCTGTGGCATCAGAAAAGGCGTTTTGGCAGAAAGCAGAGATGACTGACATGTCTTGACTTGGGGCACCGTCACCCTGAGGGTGGTCTATGTTTACGTAGGTTTCAGCTGAGACTGAAATTCAACATGTTGAAGACAATATGCTCTGGGACACTAGGCGTGTCTACCACAAAATCAGAAGAGGAAACTATACTGGAATTGGAGTCAAAGGTCTGCTTTCAAGCTCGCACTTATACTAGCTCCCAGCATTTAACTCCCAGCTTTAGTTTTCTCATATAGAAGATGAAGATAATATTATGAGGGCATGTGCTGTGTGGAGGTTATGGAGCCAAGCCCAGTGTACCATTAGGAGAAGTGAACTGGCTGGCAGCCAGGGGATTTCAGGAGGAAGTCTCTAAAATCCATGGAGACTAGGGTTTTCCCTGTCCTGATAATGGTGTCTTCTTCCAAGGCAAGATTTGTTAACCAAATTAATGAAGACTGACGTACAAACCAGCAGGGAAATTTATGTATGTATGTATGTATGTATGTATGTATGTATGTATGTATCTATCTATCTATCTATCTATCTATTTATTAATTTTGAGAGAGACAGATACAGAATGAGCACGGGAGGGGCAGAGAGAGAGAGGGAGAATCCCAAGCAGGCTCCACACTGCAGGGCTCGAACTCACAAAACTGTTAGATCATGACCTGAGCTGATACCAGGTCATGAGTTGGATGCTCAACCAACTCAGCCACCCAGGCGCCTCATGAATTTATTAATTTGAGTGAGAAAGGTGAAGATCACCAGGGATGGACAGTAGTATTCCTTGGTTAGGGCATATTGTCTTTGCAGGCAAACTATTTTGGAAGTACAGTCAACGTCAGAACGTTACATGGGAATAGGATTCAAAGAAAGGTAGGGGGTTTCATGGTTTGAATTTTGAAGCACCAGGGAAAGGGGAGCTTTATGTATCCTTTTCTATAATAGGGTTATTAGCTTCTCTGCCTTGTCATTATGAATGACCCAGCCATTGGCAGGTATCTTCAAACTTGTCTTATGCATGTCTGGGATTCAGTTGACTTTATAAATCAACTTTGCATATCTCCATCACAATGCATTTTATTGATTTTGTAGTGCAACTCTCAGAGGGCAACTTTTTTTTTTTTTTTAAACCAAACTCTTCAGGGGGAATTCATCCTCTATGCTGCCTGGCAGGGTTTTGTACAGTTTAGGTGACATTGTTAAACTGATAAACGTTGTGTCTGTTACTCTTTCACCTTATTAAGTCATGGAACCCAGTGGGCAGTAATGGACTCTGGCAAGAGGAGGAAAGAGTTCGGTAATCAATGCAATAGAAAAGTACTTTTTAACATCCCTACTTTGGTGGGAAACCTAAAGGACTTTTGTAATCACGAATAGAAGAGCTTATGTTATTTCAGCTTTTTCAGTAGCCAAATGCTGTGTTTAAACCTAGATCCCTGTTGATCAAATTATACATTGATCTTAAAAGCATTGTGGAAGACTTTATAAGGAATTGTCAAGTCTAGTAAAAGGGGAAAGAAAACATTTATAAGTTTGGGCTTTTTGCACATAAAATATACTTTTTTTTTTTAATTTTTTTTTCAACGTTTATTTATTTTTGGGACAGAGAGAGACAGAGCATGAACGGGGGAGGGGCAGAGAGAGGGAGACACAGAATCGGAAACAGGCTCCAGGCTCTGAGCCATCCGCCCAGAGCCTGACGCGGGGCTCGAACTCACGGACCGCGAGATCGTGACCTGGCTGAAGTCGGACGCTTAACCGACTGCGCCACCCAGGCGCCCCAAAATATACTTTTTTAAAAAGCTACATTTGAAAGAAATAGCACTAATCTGGGAATCAGAAGCCTGGAGCACTTGCCTTGCTCTGCCAAGCAGAAAGCTGAGACTTTGGCCAACTACCTCTCTGGGATCCCAGTTTCTGCAGTTGTAAAGAGAGGACAAGGTTAGTTAATTCTATTCATATTTCAGCTCCCAAACGTTTTTGATACACCTAATTAGGGAGTCTTGGGAGGTGGGCAGTAGGAGCCAGATAACTTTTAAAAGAGTGACTCTTTGGCAGGGAAGGGAGAGAGGAGAAGAGCTTCAAGTTTTTGTAGAAGGGAAATCACTGACAGTCCAGGAGGTTACAGTCTAACATTTTCAATTTGCCAGCACTAAATGGTAGAGAAAATACTTGGGGAAAAGTCCATAGGAAGTCCCTCATAATGGCGAGCAACCATCCTAGTTTTCCTGGAAGTGAGTTCATCAGAAAGCAGGACTTTCATTGTTAAATAGGGGGAAGACATGGGCAGCAGGGGATGAGCTGGTCTCCTTCCTCCTAACATGCATTCTATACTTGTCCTAGTCAGTTCGGGCTGCTGTCCTGAAAATACCACAGACTGAGTAGTTTAAGCAACAGACATTTTTTTCTCATGGTTTCAGAGGCTGGGAACTCCAAGGTCAAGGCACCTGCAGATATAGTGTCTGGTGACTGCCTGCTTCCTACTTAATGGATGGCCATCCTCTGGCTGTGTCTTTATATGATGGAACAGTGAGGGAGCTCTCTGGGGTCTCTTTTATGTGGGCACTGATCCCATTCATCAGGGTGCCACCCTCATGACTTAATCATTTCTTTAAAAATTTTTTTTTTATTTTTTTAACACTTTATTTATTTTTGAGACAGGGAGAGACAGAGCATGAACAGGGGAGGGTCAGAGAGAGGGAGACACAGAATCTGAGACAGGCTCCAGGCTCTGAGCTGGCAGCACAGAGCTCGACACGGGGCTCGAACTCACGGACTGTGAGATCATGACCTGAGCCGAAGTCGGCCGCTTAACCGACTGAGCCACCCAGGCGCCCCATGACTTAATCATTTCTTGAAGACCACACTTCCTAATACCATCCCCTTGGGCCCTAGCTCCCCGCCCCCCCTTTCGGGGCGGGGGGACGGGACACAAACATTCAGTCTACAGCAGTATTATTTCAGTATAGGCTTCAGTTGTGCCTGTATTAATGGCAGCCAGCTGGTTGCGATATTTGCCACTAATTAACTTCAAATTCTACAAATGGTGTTTCTAAAAGGCACCATTTAAGTGATGACTGCCGTTTGAATGTCATAGACAGGGGCGGGGCGCCTGGGTGGTGCAGTCGGTTAAGCGTCCGACTTCAGCCAGGTCACGATCTCGCGGTCCGTGAGTTCGAGCCCCGCGTCAGGCTCTGGGCTGATGGCTCGGAGCCCGGAGCCTGTTTCCGATTCTGTGTCTCCCTCTCTCTCTGCCCCTCCCCCGTTCATGCTCTGTCTCTTTCTGTCCCAAAAATAAATAAACGTTGAATGTCATAGGCAGGGGCATGTGCAGAAAAGGAGGCAGATTAAGAGGTAAGAGGACAGAAACACTCCCTCCCCCCACGCCCCCCAGTGTTACATACCCAATTATTTGTTCATTCATGTCTTTGGTATTACTGAGTACTTCCTCTGTGTGAAGCACAGTGCCAGTTGCTGGGAACGAAAACAAATGAATAAAAAAACAGATAATAGAACAGGAACATCTTTCTCATGAAATTTATTTTAATCTACCTTCTTGTTATTAAACTTGTCTTCCCGTTCCTCCTCCAGAGCGCTGTCCTATAAGCGCCTCATTCATCTTGGTACTGAGCCCAGAGCCTAGTACTTGGTAGGCACTCAACAAATATTTGTTGAATTGAATTTCTATTATCCCCTTTGCTCTTTCTGCTTAAAAAAAAAAAAGCCCCTCTTTTCCCTTTTTTTTTGTCTCAAAGGATTCCACTAATATTTTTTTTCTAGGACCTAAAGCACTTGGCAAACATTTTCTAAGATCTTTACAGCCTGTCTCTGAAATAGATAAGAAGTACCCTGATAGCAATTGTACCCATCACTGGCTATGGTCTCTCTTGGTTCTCTTATATGCTATTACTGATGGTTCATTTGAGCTTCCACAGCGGGTCAAGACACAGTTTAATAGTGCTCATGGCTCATTTTGGGCATCTGCAGGGTAGTAGTCTCAGGAAATATGTGGGCTTCAAAGGTACTTATTGGAGGCAAATTCAGATCAAAGCAAACAGCACAGTAAATTTGCCAAGTGTAGGCCTCGTGTTCCACAGCACAGGGCCTATAAAGGTCTCCCGAGGACATAAGCCAGCAAGAGCCACCTGGTGTTGTAATTTTCCAGTCCTTCTGGAGACTTAGGTGAGGTCACTGCTGTTGATTCCATTTTGGAGTTTGGCAGCAGGAAGGGATCTTGGGATTTAACTTTGTCCGAGTGTCACTACGTTGAAAATAGGACAAAATAGGAAGACATTTATGACAAGGCTATTTGCTTTTTGCATAATGTCTGGAATTGAAGAACTAAAAATATTACTAAGTTAGAACAATCCTCAATTAATTCATATCGCATCCCAATGGGATAGATGAGGAATATGTTAATTTTTTTTCTTTATAGAAAGGATGACTGAATCCCTTAGTAATGATTGAGGGCCACACATTAAAGGAACAACAGCAGTACTCGCACACAGACGTCTAGAGTATAACACCATGAAACACTTCTTGTTTTCAACAGCTAGTGCACATTTGAAACGATGCAAACTGTTGGACTTTGCTCAGATTATAGGGCCACAAAACATAGAGCAGGTGCACTGCTTTATCTAATTTACTTATCATCCATCAATGTGACCTGGTATTTGCACTGTTAAATGACTCTTCAGTTTAGATTTGTCTAAATAATTTACCTCCTTTTTAAGCAGGCAGTTTGTAAATGATTGTGCCTTTTTTGCACTTGGGCAAATTCTGCACATGGGCAGGAAATACCCTTAAAGTTGGAAGAACAGTTCGAAAATTAATTGATGACAAGGTAATTAAGCCAGCCAGTCCTTCCTAATGTGTGTGTGTTCGTGTCTGTGTGCACATCGGAGCGTACGTGTGTCTGTGTGTTAGCTACTTGATGTTAGCATGAGTCATCAGCAACTCTTGAGAAAAAAATACAACCGTTCACAGTTCTGTAGGGTCTTGAGGGAAAGATTCAGTAGCAAGCAATTAGCCAGGGTGGTAATGCTTTCTAGCTGCTACTCAGAGATATATATACATGCTTTAAAAAAGTTTGTATCTATCTATCCATCTATCATCTATCTATGTTAGAGTTAATATGTGCATGTGGTTAAAAAAAATTACAAAGTGTAAAAACGTTCATAGTTATAAGTTTCCCTCTTGTTCCTTGCCCTCCATCTGCCAAGACCCCTCAGCCATAGGTAATCACTCTTCTTAATTTCTGACATATCCAGATTTTCAGAGTTTCAAAAAATTTATAAAAGCCAATTCGAATTTGATTTCTTCCCTCCACCTATTGCACAAAAGGTAACAGGTTATAGACAGCCTTTTACAGCCTGTTTTCACCGCCTAACAAAAGATATTGGTGACCTTGCTTTAGCAGGATATGGAGAGCGCCTTCCGGCTGCATGCTGCCTCACTGTTTAGATCAGTATTTTTCACATTTTGACATGCATCGGAATGATGTACAAGGCTTGTTAAAATACAGATTACTGAGCTATATCCCCAAGTCTGGTGCAAGAGGTCTGCGGTGGGATCTGATAATTTGCATTCCTGGTAAATTCCCAGGAGATGCTGATGTTGTTGTCTAGGGACATGCTTTAAAAATCACTGTTCCAGGGGCGCCTGGGTGGCGCAGTCGGTTAAGCGTCCGACTTCAGCCAGGTCACGATCTCGCGGTCCGTGAGTTCGAGCCCCGCGTCGGGCTCTGGGCTGATGGCTCAGAGCCTGGAGCCTGCTTCCCATTCTGTGTCTCCCTCTCTCTCTGCCCCTTCCCCGTTCATGCTCTGTCTCTCTCTGTCCCCAAAATAAATAAACGTTGAAAAAAAAATCACTGTTCTGGGGCACCTGCGTGGCTCAGTCAGTTGAGCATCTAACTCTTGATTTGAGCTCAGATCATGATACCAGGGTTGTGGGATCAAGCCCCACAAGAGTGGGGTGGGGGGGAACCACCCCACTCTTCCCCCTCCTAGCTCATGCTCTGTCTCTCAAAAAAATCACTGTTCTAGGGGTTCACAGGCGGCTCAGTATGTTAAGCATCTGTCTCTTGATTTCGGCTCAAGTCATGATCTCATAGTTCAGGAGTTCGAGCCCCACGTTGACATCCGTGCTGACAGTGTGGAGTTGGCTTGAGGTTTTCTCTCTCCCTCTCTCTCTCTGTCCCTCTCCCCTCTCAGAATAAATTAAAAAAAAATAAACTTTAAAAATCACTGCTCTAGATGTACCATAATATATGTAGCCTGTGAACAGAAAAAAAGGATTTTTGTACCCTCTTGCTGTTATAAACTATGCAGCAGTGAATAGTCTTGTTTTTCTATCATTTCATACAGGTGTAGGTATAGTGCCAAATTGGTGGTGGTTACAATTTATCTACCAGCAGTACACAAAAATACCTATTACACCATATTAAAAAAAAGTCCAATATAAACTTTTTTTTGCCAGTCTGATAGGCAAAAAACAGTTTGAACTTACATTTATCTTTTCAAAAAATAAGGACCATATGTATTTCTTTTCTGAAATTTACTTTCTTAAATTATCTAATCATCGACCTCAGTTTCTTTATCTTTAAAATGGGAATATTAGTAATTCTAAGGAATTAGGCAGCCCAAGCTGCTGACCCGAAAAACTTTGTTTTTGATCCTAGATAATCAATTAAATTTCACTTTATTTCATCACAAAGTGTCATTCATTTTTCCATTTATTTATCCATGGAATAATTATTTAGTACCTACAATATGTTAAGTATGGGGGATAAAGAGGTGAAAACCTTACCTTCAGGGAATTCACTATATACTAGGGAAGGTCAGCATGCAAAGGATTATGTTACAGTAAAAGAACGGCTGTACTGAAGGTCCTTACAAAGCTGAAGAGGTATCATGACAAGGAGCCCTTATGGTCCTTCGGGGAATTAGGGAAAGATTTGTGCCTAAGGTGCTTTGAACTGACACTTGATGAAGAAGAGTTTGCTAGATGGATGGGGTGGGGAGGGTGTCCTAAACAGAAGGACAACCCGGGGTATGAGACCAAAGGGGTATGAGAAAATATGGGTATTAGTGAACTATAGTAGTGTTATTGCTTAAAGAGTAGGAATGGAAGAGGGGCCACTCGAATTTTCTAGTTCACCTTTGCAGCGGGAGGAGGACCTCAAACCCTTCAAATTGGCTCATTCAAACCCCAGACTGTCATATGAAAGTGTCCCTCATATTTCCAATATTCTGTCTTAGTTCTCTCATCTGGTCCCCTTTTGACCATGGCATTTATGGTTTGGACTCTTCTTTGTTTCAAATGAAGATTTATCCACAGCCTTGCTGCATGAGCGTGCCAATTTAATGTTCCATCCATTTCCACATAATTCTTAATGAGAGAGTCAGAGGTTAATAGAAAAATAACATAGAGGGAATATATCTTAGGCTATAACTTTAAGAGTATATGTTCTCAAGGACTATTTGTGGAAATGAGGAGATGCTCAGACATATTACTGAGTAAAAGGAGAGGATGCAGAATGTCTTAAAGATATAATAGGTGTTGTTTCTGTTATTTTTCATACATAAACTCATCCACCCACCCACCCACCAATCCATCCATCCTATTTGTTTGGCTATGCAACTTTTCTTTTTAAAGTTAATGTATTCTGATATATTTCTACATCATTAAAACTCTCCATAGACACCAGTTTTAGGCTGTCATTGGCTACCATCCATGTATCATTGGGTGGATGGACCACAATTTGGCTGTTTATTCTATTATTAGGCATTTGGGTTTCTGCATTTTTTTCCTTATAAGCAGTGATAAAATAAATTATTAATAGAGTTTGTCTTGAATAGCAAGGCAATGGGTAAAGAAGATCTTTGTATAAAAATGTTTTTAAAAAAACAAGCCAGGTATAAGAAAGATACTTTGGCTGCCATAGCAACAATAATAATGGCAACAATGAGCATTTCCATCAATTTAGCATTATTGGACTTTGCATTATGTTAAGATTGAGAGTCTGACATGTTTTGTATCTTGGGCTGCTTCCTTCTCCAAAGGCCACACAATGAGGTCTGTGTTGTTATCAACCCTCTTTGACACATGGAGAGAAATTTTATGTTTTAATAAAAAGCTATAGCATACCTTTTTGGGTTACTAGATTCTGATGGTTCCTTGTCTTTGAGCTGTTTTGTATCTCTCTGTAAGTTGCAGGTAGATGCAAACTCTGTCTTTTCCAGTAGAGATTTCATTAATGTTTCGCACTGTTACCTACTTACAGAGAGTGTAGGTGTAGTTCTTTGAATTATCCTTTGAACTGGTTGTAACATCTTACTGGTTTCCTCATTAATTAATGCATTACATAAAATCTTTGGCACATGTTCATTTTCTGTTCATTTGTATGAAAGTCATGATCATACCTTTTTTTTTAAGTTATCCTTTAATAGATAGAGAAGTTGGTATAATCTAGGTTACATAGCTAGTGGAGACTTGTCTCACATAAGACTCAGACCACAGAGCACATGCTCTTACTCACCGTGTTATGCTCAGAAGCTACAAGATAAAATGGAGAAGGAAAAGCATGTTGCCTATTGAGACCCATGTGCTAATGTTTAAAGCCATTGTTTCCTATGGGGAATCAAATTGAACAGATAAGTTCATTTAGGAAGAGTTGGAAAACCTACATTTCGCCTAGAATAGGTTCCACCAAAAGGCATCTCCTAGCATTTGGGAATTAGAGCAATTAGCGGAGAAATCAGGCTGCTCTGCTGGGCTTAAGGACATTTCCTAACAAAGTCTACTCTGAACATGGAATTTTTAATTAACATTTCGAGAGAGTGGTCACATGGGGTAGTGTGCCCAGGGTGCTGTAGCAGTTGCTTTGTTTGTGTGAAGTCCCTTAGTGTTAACGGTTGGATATCTGCAGATTAAGTGGAGACAATACTTGGACAATTGAAAAAGTAATTTTTGGATGCTTTCCCCAGCTGCTGCTGAGAGATTAGCTGGGATGTTACCCAGGTTCTTCCACTGTAGCTGATAAAACTGTATGAGAGCAGCATGCGAGTTTCTACATTATTGTTGATTTAGCTGGGAAAAGAATCTGGAAACACTGTTGCACTCCTTTTATGGGTTGTGAGTCAACTAGTCTAGGCTTTGCCTGCTGGACATTGTTCCTGTGGGGAAGAAAACTGTTACTAAAGATAGACAAAGAAACCTCTATGAAACAGTTATTCTAGGTGTCTCTCTGGCATCCATTCCACCTCATCCCATTTTGTGGCCACCATGATGCACATCTCCTGTATTGGGCTGTGGAATAGGTAAAGCCATTCACAGTTATTTGTGTTTCCTTGCCACAAAGATTGGTCAAGGTGGCAATTACGACCCAGACAGAAGGCAGTCTGTGGATGATATTCTCTGGCTACAGTCATTGTTTAGGAATGGTCCAATCAGAGTAAAGTTTAGAGTTTTTGTTCAATTTTTTTGTGGAAAACTCATCTCAACCCTGGATGTGTTGGAGAAAACAACTGTAGCTCCACTTTCTGCTAGCAATGCTGTTAGGTCTGTAAGAAAAGCCATCTTGAAGGTCAAGTGGATACAGAGGAGAGCCTAACGAATCCCAGAAAGATAAAATTGAGACTTAATGAAATTGCACGTAAGGCCATTTGACCTCTGGACTTTTCAGTGCCTTGAACCTGTAAATTCCCTTAATAATTTCAATAAATCTGATTTGGGTTTTCAGTCACTTGCAGTGAGGGATTCCTACCACCAAACATGGCATCTTTCTGTGGCCACTGCTGCTTCCTGCTCTTCACACAGTGCTGCATTAAGTGTGAAGAGGGGATTTTGGATGATGACTGGCTTGAGTCTCACCTATAGTGGACGAGCTGGGATTATGCTCACTAATGTCCTCCGGGAGGGGTAAGAATCGCTTCAATCTGGCAAGCCCTTCACCTTTGCTAGCCCTTGCATAAGAGGTATAATTTTTGACTGACTTTCTGTGACCTTCCAAGATAGTGAAAATTCTGAGGAGAGAATGGAATTGACCCCAATTAGGGAAAGCTGGAGAACTCTGGACAGATAGTGTGCCATGGAATTTTCTCTGGGAGACACAGTTTTATAGATTTATGCAGTATACTTACATTTACAGATTTCTAGAGTATACTTACATTTGTGTATCTTTAAGACTAGGGGAGTCTTGATGCCTGACTCCCCTACCAGCTCTGTAAGGTCCCTAAAAAGTAGGAATCATGTTTGTTTTATACACTGCTGTATGTATCCCCAGTGCCTAACATGGCGGCCAGCCCCTAGGAAGCATTAAATAATTATTGGTTAAATTAGAAAGATAAGCAGATGAACAGGAGTGAAATGGTACAGAAGTTTTGGTAGGTTTCTCTTCTTACTCTAGGAGTTTTCATGTCAGAACTCGTGATTGTAATTACAGATTCCTCTAAAATAAGATTATTGGAAATTTTGCCCCCTCACCCAAATCTTTTTTTTAACCTTTTCTTCTAAATGCAAAAGAAACCCATAATCTGAATTTCTCTGAGAGGAAAGTTGTTTCCTTTATAACTATTTTTTTAGGTGTTTTTCTCCCTTCGATATATCTTTATTTGAACATATTTAATTATAAGCTGACTTTATTAACATACCTATTTTTTTTTTACCATTTTAACAATTTTTAAGCGTACAATTCAGCAGCATTACATTCTGTGTTGTGCAGCCATCACTCTATCCATTTTCATAACTTTTTCATCACCCCAAAAATGTCTGTATCTATTAAACACTAACTCCCCTTTCCCCTGCACCCCTATCCCTTGTAACATCTACTCTATTTCTGTCTCTTTGAATTTGCTATTCTAAGTACTTCCTATCAGTGGAAGCATATTATGTATTGAGCTTATTTTATTTAGCATGTTTTCAAGGTTCATCCACATAGTACATCCATGTAATCCTCCACTGTAGTATGTATTAGAATTTCATTTTATAGTTAAGTAACATTCCATTTTATGTATGCTGCGTTTTATTTACTCTTTCATCTGTTTATAATGGTTATGAGTGTAGAGCCTACTTAAGATTTTTTTTCTCTCTCCTTCTGCCCCTCTCCCTAGCTCAAACACTGTCAAAATAATAATAATCCTTTGTAACTATTGAACAAGTGTTAGGTTGATGAAAACTCTATAAGCCATGAGTAAATAGATGAAGGATATGTATGCACCTGAAGAACCCTGTCACGTTGATTGTTTAAAATCATGGAATAACTTGCAGAGTCAAGGTCCATGTATTTGAGCAGCCCACTTTTGGTATTACTACTTAAGTTCCAAATAGCTAAACATGGTAAAGATAGAAAAAAAAAGAGGAATGTCACTGTTAGCTGCTTTTCTGTGCTGTAAGACATTAGTTGAAATATTAACTTTTTCCTTACCTAAAGGGACAGAAACCGTGAATCCAATTCTGCTAACTCCCAGGGAAGACTAGATAAGAACCGTTCAATTACAGGTTGCTTATTTATCTAATTTTCTTGGCAGGATTTGCTTTTGGTGAAACAAATCACCTGTTGAAGGGGGGAAAAAAGCCATTTAAGTGATTAAAATCTACTTCAGCTAATTTCCTCTTTAACCTATTTGTAAGCCAGCAAGAGCTGATAATTGTAATGAGTAGTTCTAATGGGAAGCGTTAGTTGACATTTGGATCTCATTAAACTTTGAGAAGCTTCTGCCATCTTCTTTTGAGTTCTTTTGCTGGGAGGACAGTTTTCAAGGTAGGCTTCTGTGCATAGAGTTTAATGCATAAGCTTCGAAACTTCAGAGGTTGGAGTCAGCTTTGCCACGACCAGCTATGTGAGCCAGAACAATTCTCAGTTGTTTTTGAAACTCAGTGTTTGCAGTTTTGAAATGATTTTCATGATCGATTGTTATGGTAATTAAATGAGCTAATATAAGATGCTGACGTTATAGGTGCATAATACTCAACAATGTCTGGCATATGGTAAGAACATGTTAACAGGTAGGGCTCATTATTAATAGGAGGCTCTGAAATGGAAAAGCTAAGCAAAGATCAATTTCCTCTTTGTAATTAACGTATCAATTGCTAGGAAATGTAGCCTACAAGTAAGAGACATTTGCTCTGTTACTAAGACAATACTGGAAACAGGCATCTTTTCAAGTTCGGCTACCAAACTGCTTCTGTGTTATATGTACCATCCATTTGGAGTTCTTCTTTTAAAGGACATCTTATCTTAGGGGTCAGAGTGTATAATATTTCTTGAATAGAAACATCTTAGCCCCAGTGGAGAATTAAAATCAGTTAATGTGAATGTCAAACTTTCCTCTTGGTGTTTTAAAGTATATATCATTTAAAGGCGAGGAAAGTGTGAAATGGAGAAAGAAGTGACTTCAGGACCCAGTGAATGTAGACGGTGTGAGAAAATGTATGTGAGTGAAAAAGGAGAGA
Source organism: Herpailurus yagouaroundi (assembly GCF_014898765.1). Classification (NCBI taxonomy): domain Eukaryota; kingdom Metazoa; phylum Chordata; class Mammalia; order Carnivora; family Felidae; genus Herpailurus; species Herpailurus yagouaroundi. Next base: position 21,860,324 of record NW_024412400.1, on the reverse strand, counting down.
AAGATTAGTAGCTTCTTGATATGGCGTGTGTGTGTGTGTGTGTGTATGTATATATATATATATGTGTGTGTATATATATATATATATATATATATGGGGAAATCATAGATCATTGCTATTTTGTAGGCATGTCATTAACCTCAATTTTTACCCTTTTTGAGGCTGTAGAATATGAATAATAGTCCTAGACAAATAAGTCAACTTTTGATTTTCTGTGCAGAGGCGATAGTGGGGTTTGTAAACTGACTTAAGTATGTATTAGAATTTTTTTGTGTGTGAGGGGAACAGTTTGGTTTACTGTCTCAAGATATTTTGTTCAGGCTAACCTTAAAATTAATTTATGGTTTGAAGAAACATCTAGTGTTTCTGTCCCTTAGAATACCAGTTAAGGCCAATTTAGATGGATTTAAAAGTATGCAAAAAGCATTCATAGTGTAAATAATCTATATGCAAAGAGAAATAATAGGGAGTGCCTGTTTTTATTTATTCAGTACTATACTTTGAGTTTAGATCTAATCTCTTGTTTATAGTGAAAAGCTGAGGATTTTTTTCCCAGTCTAGAAGTGGTTTAGCCTGGAGATAAAAATAGCCACACGTCACAGAAAGAACAGAGTTTGGTGCCTCTGCTCTCACTTTTAAAATGTTCCTTGATTTCCTAACCGTGTGCTGATTAGACACAACAGAATTCTGTTGTAGAAAGTGAGGCAACATCCTTATCAGAAAAAAAAACAAAAAAACAAACTCTGAGTAGTTGGGGCAACAGGTTGGGGGTGGGGGCTCAGAAGTTGATACTTGTATATTTCTCCTCCTTTTAATTTCTCTTTATATCACCAACATTGTGTTTTTAGCTATCATTCATTTCTGTCTTGATGGATAACTTGGTCTTTATCAACCTTTCTTTATCCTAGCTGTCTCAGGACCAGCTTCTAAAATGGTCTCCTGAATACCATCATCTTCTTTCTCTGGATGAGGGGGGATAAAACAAGAATAGGAGAAAGTACAAGCCTCATATTGCTTTCTTTGTTAAACTAGAATTAAAACTGAGACGCCATTTACTCTCACGATCCAAATTCCTGGGTCTCCAATCTACTCAAATAGGTGTGTTTCCATTTGGGGAAGAGTCCCTTCTTACCACCTCCTTCTGGGAAATAAAATCGTTTAGCTCCTGCTGAAATCTATATTGTCAAGGAGTTTGCAAGGTGTAGGTATATACTAGAGGTTGTTTTTGGTTTTTGTGCTTGTGTTTAGTGTATTCTATTGGAAGGTATTATGGGGGAGAGAGAGAGAGAGAGAGATTAGGTGGTGTCTGTAGCTTTTGTAAACAGCTGGGGCTTGGAGCAGAAACTCTTTACACTGTACATTTGAAAGTAGCATCTGGCATAGTGGGAACAACAGAGCTCCAGAGACCCCAGAAGAGGTGAAGTAGGAGAGCTTGTCAGGTTTCTGGTAGTTTTAACGCCAGAACTTAAGAACAGAATTAACCAATGGAGACGAATGAGATTTGCTTTAGTGTCTTAGAAAACACAGCTAATAGGATTTCAGCTGGAGTGAAAAGCATGTGGACTATGATTGAAGAAGCAGGGGTTGGAGATGCTATAAATTAGTTTGAGGCTAGTCGTTCTCAAAGTGTGGTCTTCAGATCATCAGTATCAGTATTACCTGGGAATTTGTTAGGAAGATAATTCTTGGTCCCCAGCCTAGACTCACTGGATCAGAAATTGAGGGCAGGACCCAAAAATCTATGGTTCAATGAGTCTTCCAGGTGATTCTGATGCATGCTGAAATTGGGGAACCATTATTTTAGGGCATTGGTGCCACTTTTCTTTACTGAGTCACTTTAATGAAGAAGTAGCTTTCATCTGTCCCCAACTGATTGCTCCAGGCCTGAGAATGAATACATGGGTGGATAGCAGAGCCAAAAAGTAATGACACAACCTGGAAGCGCTTTGCATTTCATTTTCCTAAGACGTGAAATGACCCCCCCTTTTAGGTACTTCGGTTTCTTCCCAAGCCTTAGCTACCTCAGTCTCTATTACTTTTGGTAGAGGCCATCACTTGTTTTTTTCACTGTGGAACTGAGCTGTTCAAAATGGTAGCCACTAGCCACATACGGCTATTTAAATTAAAATGAAATCAAATTAAAAATGTAGTAGCTCAGTCATGATAGCCACATTGCAGTTGTTCAATAGCTACATATGGCTAGGAGCTACTATATTGGACAATACAGATATAGAACACCTTTATTTCTCTAATACTAAACTTGTAAACCTATGAGTAGTTTGCCCGTTTCTGTGGTGTAGATACCCCTACCGTGACTAATTTCAAGCTTTCAACATACCACTGAACATGGAGTTAGTTGCAAAGAGATACACACAATTAACTTTTGAGAGACAAAGTGAATTAGTTCCAAGGTACCAATTTTATGGGAGAAATTCTTCCTTGATGGCAAAAAAATGCTGATTCTGTTCTTGATGTTTAAATTTCATTTTACAGTGAGACTGGCTTTCCAAGAACACAATATTAATAGCATACTAAAAGTGACCAATAACTTGGTCACCTTAACTCTGTTTTAGGGATAAGGTAGAACTATACAATATACAATTTAACTTAAGACATCTTTTCCATGTCAATGGGGAAAAATGGATCGTGAAAGAAAAAGTGTCTTTTTTTTTTAATGTTTATTTATTTTTGAGAGAAAGAGAGAGACTGAGTGTGAGTGGAGGAGGGGGCAGAGAGAGGGAGACACAGAATCCAAAGCAGGCTCCAGGCTCTGAGCTGTCAGCACAGACCCTGACACAGGGCTTGAACCCATGAACCATGAGCTCATGATGTGAGCCAAAGTCGGATGCTTAACCGACTGAGCCACCCAGGCACCCCTGGGACCAGTGTCTTATAGTGCCTGTGTACTCAAAGCTAAACCACACAAGATGTTAAGGTGTATATGTTCTAGTCTGAATTTCATATTGAGTCAACAGTGGTGCTTCATTGATTCTTTCTACTAACTGAAGGTGTTCATAATCTTGTCTGGTTGTGCATAGTAAGCCTAGTAGTAATGTCTTGTTTATTAATAGAAACTGGAAGGGTTGTCTTTGATCTGTGAGGTCATGAATGACTTCCAAATATGCTGTTAAAAGTGAACAATGTGCTTGACTTGTAAAATATTTGCCATTTATGAGAAAGAATGAAATCTGGACTTTTGTAGCAACATGGATAGAACTGGAGAGTGTTGTGCTAAGTGAAATAAGTCATACAGAGGAAGACAGATACCATATGTTATCACTCTTATGTGGATCCTGAGAAACTTAACAGAAGACCATGGGGGAGGGGAAGGGGGGGAAGTTACAGACAGGGAGGGAGGCAAACCATGAGAGACTCTTAAATACTGAGAACAAACTGAGGGTTGATGGGGGATGGGAGGAAGGGGAAAGTGGGTGATGGGCATTGAGGAGGGCACCCGTTGGGATGAGCACTGGGTGTTGTATGGAAACCAATTTGACAATAAGTTTCATATTTAAAAAAGGATAAAATATTTGCCACTTTTATAGTGCTTAGAAATTCTTTTTGAAAGATGGAAAATTATTCTGTTAAATTACACAAGTTAAACAAAACCCAATTGATATGCAGCCAAGGCTAGTTTTTTGTTTTTTTGTTTTGTTTTGTTTTGTTTTTTCAACGTTTTTTATTTATTTTTTGGGACAGAGAGAGACAGGGCATGAACGGGGGAGGGGCAGAGAGAGAGGGAGACACAGAATCGGAAACAGGCTCCAGGCTCTGAGCCATCAGCCCAGAGCCCGACGCGGGGCTCGAACTCACGGACCGCGAGATCGTGACCTGGCTGAAGTCGGACGCTTAACCGACTGCGCCACCCAGGCGCCCCAAGGCTAGTTTTTAAGTATCATGATCAGATTTGGCAAAGATGTTTTTTTTTGACCAGGGCATTATCTAATATGTGTGTGTGTGTGTGTGTGTGTGTGTGTGTGTGTGTGTGTGTGGTGACAGTGGAGGTTTATGGTCTTCAATGATGCTTCTGCATCCCTATTTAGCAACACATCTGTTAGATAAAAGTAAATTTTAGTCCATGGATTTCACACCCCAAATACTTGGAAATGAGAAAGCTAAATCATTCTTATCATATTTCCTTTCTTGAAAAGGAAAATCCCTTAAGTCTGAATGCCTCTGTTGCTAAGACTGTTTGTTAATTATGGTAATCATAATTGGATCAGAATTATTAAACTGATAACCTCAATGAATCCATTTATTTCTGCAGAAATATGATACACATTTGGGTCAGACTGGGTCATTTTTAGGCCCTTGGGAGTCTGCCATTCTAATGCTGGCCCAGCTCAAGCTGGGTGCCCTTGAATGACACCTGCTAAAAATTCAATCAATAAGTGGTGTCCAAATGTCAGAGAGAGTGATGCGAAGCAGGGACAGGTTGAGACAGTGTGCAGGATTTGATTCTGGGCAGTCAGAGTTTAAATTTGACTTAGAAAAGAAATAAGTCAGCATCTTTAATCCTCAAACATTATATGCTATCTAGTCAGTAGACTTAGTAAAGGTCAAGCAATCAATATGGTTGGCATTAGCAGAGATATGTTATGGGAGATGGTTTTATTCCTTGAAATTGTTTTTTATGTTCCAATATACAAAAAGGTAGGCAGACTGTCAGGTGGAGTAAAATAGAACTTGCATGACAGTGAAATGAACAGATTATTGCTCAAAGGGCTAAATTAAGAGATTCACTGAAATTGAGAAGTAATGGAGGGATCTCAAATGGCTTCCTCATTTGTCTCTGTTAAGGATTTAATATTTTGAATGTGAACCTATCCTTTGGGAAAAATTGGGCTGCCTGATGTGCCATCAATTCAGCAAGATGGAAATACCAAGAGAAGCATAGCATGGTTCGTCATGTTGTTACTCTAATCTTGACTTAAACTAGAAAAAAAAAAAAAAAGGAAAAAAACATGAGTAAGTTTTTACCCTTGCTACTTGCAAAATCACTTGGAACATAGTAAAGGAAAGATAATTAATGAAAATATTAGATTCTCCTGTTAAATTATATTTGCAGATATGCAAACTGAGGGGAGAGGGGTCATATATTTTCCATTTATATATTATTTCTAGACAGGTAGTAGAACAGTTATGGAATGAAAAAAGATGAATAAGAAATGGAGAAGGAAGGAAAAATGATTTGGTTAAAAACCTAGTCATTTGAGAACTGAGGAGTCATTATATGAACATATTCAAATAAGAGAATTCATCAAGGCCATTCAAAAGTCAAAAGCTGAAAGCCCTCCTCCCACACTCACACACAAAAAAAAGAGTTCTTAGTTCCTTTCTTCAAGTAAAAAAATTTTCAGATAGTGTATGTGTTTTGATTTTTCACCCAGAAAGACTGCAATTGATCAAGAAATCTATGTACCCTAATTTTTAAGATCTTATTATATCACACATATGTGGAATTAAAAAATTTTTAGATGTTTATAGATATGTATACATTTTTAAAATTTAATTTATTTTTTAAATTTATATCCAAGTTAGTTAGCATATAGTGCAACAATGATTTCAGGAGTTGATTCCTTAATGCCCCTTACCCATTTAACCCATCCCCCCTCCCACAATACCTCCAGTAACCCTCTGTTTGTTCTCCATATTTAAAAGTCTCTTACGTTTTTGTCACCCTCCCTGTTTTTATATTATTTTTGTTTCCTTTCCCTTACGTTCATCTGTTTTGTATCTTAAAGTCCTCATATGAAGTCATATGATATTTGTCTTTCTCTGACTAATTTCACTTAGCATAAAACCCTCCAGTTCCATCCACATACTTGCAAATGGCAAGATTTCGTTCTTTTTTATTGCTGAGTGATACTCCATTGTGTGTGTGTGTGTGTGTGTGTGTGTGTGTGTGTGTGTACATCTTCTTTCTCCTTTCACCCATCAATGAACATTTGGGCTCTTTCCATACTTTGGCTATTGTTGATACTGCTGCTATAAACACTGGAGTGCAGCCTACTTTTTTCTGACTGCCCA